>NC_092233.1:54991325-55073825 GCF_036320965.1 Panulirus ornatus
GGCTTATACTGGGATATATATATATATATATATATATATATATATATATATATATATATATATATATATATATATATATATACTATCCCTGGGGATAGAGGAGAAAGAATACTTCCCACGTATTCCCTGCGTGTCGTAGAAGGCGACTAAAAGGGAAGGGAGTGGGGGGCTGGACATCCTCCCCTCTCGTTTTCTCGTTTTTTTTTTAATTTTCCAAAAGAGGGAACAGAGAAGGGGGCCAGGTAAGGATATTCCCTCAAAGGTCCAGTCCTCTGTTCTTAACGTTACCTCGCTAACGCGGGAAATGGCGAATAGTATGAAAGAAATAAAAAAAGAAAAGAATATATGAAGTCTGTTGGGGATGAGAGAGCTTGGGAAGTGAGTCAGTTGTTGTTCGCTGATGATACAGCGCTGGTGGCTGATTCATGTGAGAAACTGCAGAAGCTGGTGACTGAGTTTGGAAAAGTGTGTGGAAGAAGAAAGTTGAGAGTAAATGTGAATAAGAGCAAGGTTATTAGGTACAGTAGGGTTGAGGGTCAAGTCAATTGGGAGGTGAGTTTGAATGGAGAAAAACTGGAGGAAGTGAAGTGTTTTAGATATCTGGGAGTGGATCTGGCAGCGGATGGAACCATGGAAGCGGAAGTGGATCATAGGGTGGGGGAGGGGGCGAAAATCCTGGGGGCCTTGAAGAATGTGTGGAAGTCGAGAACATTATCTCGGAAAGCAAAAATGGGTATGTTTGAAGGAATAGTGGTTCCAACAATGTTGTATGGTTGCGAGGCGTGGGCTATGGATAGAGTTGTGCGCAGGAGGATGGATGTGCTGGAAATGAGATGTTTGAGGACAATGTGTGGTGTGAGGTGGTTTGATCGAGTGAGTAACGTAAGGGTAAGAGAGATGTGTGGAAATAAAAAGAGCGTGGTTGAGAGAGCAGAAGAGGGTGTTTTGAAGTGGTTTGGGCACATGGAGAGGATGAGTGAGGAAAGATTGACCAAGAGGATATATGTGTCGGAGGTGGAGGGAACAAGGAGAAGAGGGAGACCAAATTGGAGGTGGAAAGATGGAGTGAAAAAGATTTTGTGTGATCGGGGCCTGAACATGCAGGAGGGTGAAAGGAGGGCAAGGAATAGAGTGAATTGGAGCGATGTGGTATACCGGGGTTGACGTGCTGTCAGTGGATTGAAGCAGGGCATGTGAAGCGTCTGGGGTAAACCATGGAAAGCTGTGTAGGTATGTATATTTGCGTGTGTGGACGTAGGTATATACATGTGTATGGGGGTGGGTTGGGCCATTTCTTTCGTCTGTTTCCTTGCGCTACCTCGCAAACGCGGGAGACAGCGACAAAGTATAATAAAAATAATGAATATATATATATATATATATATATATATATATATATATATATATATATATATATATATATATATATATAGAGAGAGAGAGAGAGAGAGAGAGAGAGAGAGAGAGAGAGAGAGCGTTTATGAGATGGTATCTCTGCTAAAAAGATTTCTAAGGATGCTAGGGAAGAACAACTAAAGAATAACAGCATAAAATGAAGCACTAGATTTATTAGAAAAATAATGAAAGAAATACTTTTATATTATGATAATCGAGTAAACTGAGTTGATGGACTATTAATGTAGACAGCATACAGAAGTTTCAAGAGCCATGTATTATTGTAAATGAAGTTTAAGAAATGGGGGTCCCACGAGTGTAGTTCTCCCATCCCCCGAACAATACAAAGAGGTAATTCCAAAAGAAGGCCACACACACACACACACACACACACACACACACACACACACACACACAGTGTATATCATCATTTGAAGACTTCAACTCGACTATATTCTTGGATCTTCGTGTACGCAGTGTCTAATAAGAGGAGGTTGTAATCTTGCGCATAATTATAATCCCCAATTAACTGCAGTCATTAATTATTTTCTTTTTTTAAGCCCAACTATGCCTAGTTCCGCGTGCGGTGGCTTCGTGTTGAGGTTTTGATCAGGCAAATGGGGGACGGTGCTGGGAAACCGCCCTCCGCCTCTCTCTCTCTCTCTCTCTCTCTCTCTCTCTCTCTCTCTCTCTCTCTCTCTCTCTCTCTCTCTCTCTCTCTCTCTCTCAGATGATGATGATGATGATGAGCTGCGCACCGGAGCCCTCCAATCACAGGGGCGGGTGGAAGATGAAGATGGAATCTTATTGGTTTAAAATGTTTTCCCTTCTTGCGGTGGGGGACCTAAAGAAAAGAAAGAGAAAGGAGGTGGTTGGTTCCTGCACGTTGCAGGTGAGCAAGGCTTTTCGACAGGTCCGACTTGGGCCAATATGACTGCAGCGTGACCTTGGCCCCCCGCCCCCCCGCCCCCCTTGAGCGTGGCGCAACGACCCTAGGAGCACGACTGTTACGACCCTTGAGGCATGAGGGTTACGACCCTTGGAGAACGACTGTTACGACCCTTGGAGCATGACGGTTACGACCCTTGGAGCATGACGGTTACGACCCTTGGAGAACGACTGTTACGACCCTTGGGGCATGACGGTTACGACCCTTGGAGCATGACGGTTACGACCCTTGGAGAACGACTGTTACGACCCTTGGAGCATGATGGTTACGACCCTTGGAGCATGACGGTTACGACCCTTGGAGAACGACTGTTACGACCCTTGGAGCATGACGGTTACGACCCTTGGAGTATGATTTACGACCCCTTTGAACACAACGGTATGACCCTTGGAGCACAAAGGTTACGACCCTTGGAGCACGAAGGTTACAGCCCTTGGAGCACGAAGGCTACGACCCTTGGAGCACGACGGTACGGCCCTTTGAGTACGCCATAACCACCCTTGAGGACGACGTATACGACCCTTGACTTGACCTGATTCTTAACCTCATCCTTCATAAATTCAGGTCAGAGACGAGGCCATCATACCTGGGGGTCGTAATGCCGTGGTTGGTGAAAGGGTCGTACTGTACTGTGGGGGTCGTGCTGGTAGTGGTGGGTATGGGGTCAGGGAGGCAGAATACCTTCATGTGGCGTGCAGGAGGAGCAGCAGGAGGACGAAGAGGAGGAAGAGGAAGAGGAGGAGGAGGAGCAGCAGGAGGAGGAGCAGAAGGAGCAGCAGCAGGAGGAGGAGCAGCAGTAGGAGGAGAAGCAGCAGCAAGAGCAGCAGCAGAAGAAGTAGCAGCAGCAGCAGCAAGAGCAGCAGGAGGAGGAGCAGCAAGAGGAGGAGAAGCAGCAGGAGGAGCAGCTGGAGGAGAAGCAGCAGCAGCAAGAGCACCAGCAGGAGAAGCAGCAGCAGCAGCAAGAGCAACAGGAGGAGCAGCAGCAAGAGGAGGAGAAGCAGCAGGAGGAGGAGGAGCAGCAGGAGGAGCAGCTGGAGGAGAAGCAGCAGCAGCAAGAGCACCAGCAGGAGAAGCAGCAGCAGCAGCAAGAGCAGCAGGAGGAGCAGCAGCAAGAGGAGGAGAAGCAGCAGGAGGAGGAGGAGCAGCAAGAGGAGGAGGAGGAGGAGGAGCAGCAGGAGGAGGGGTGGGGCTACGTTCCTCCTTATGATGGATGGACGAAATCGGGCCAACCACCACTCACGTTGATCAACCATCGGCATGTGACGTGAGCAGCGTGGCGCGTCAGTGTGACGTGGGAAGCGTGACGCACCTGTGTTACGTGAGCAGCGTGACGCACCTGTTTGACGTGGGCAGCCTGACGTACCTATGTTACGTGAGCAGTGTGACGTACCTGTATTACGAGATGTAGCGTGATGTACCTGGGTTACGTGGACAGTGACGCATCTGTGTTACGTGAACAGCATAACTCACCCTTGTTAAGTGAGCAGAGTGACATCCCTTGATCCAGTAGTCTGTTAGAGTCAGCGAGTGTTGATTGATCAGCACTATACGAGGAAGTCCGACATTTCGGGACTCACGATTATTTACCTTTGGCCTCTGAACTAGACCTTTATTTTTTCTTTTTAAACGTATATGATAGTCGTCCTGGCTGGCTTCACAATTTATGTCCTCAATCGAACGTTATGAACTTGATCGGTCAAGTGTTTATATAACGTTCAATATCCCGCCTGTTAAGGTTGATATATATATATATATATATATATATATATATATATATATATATATATATATATATATATATATATATATATATATATATATATATATATATATGTATATATATATATATATATTATTTTATTTTTATATTTTATTATACTTTGTCGCTGTCTCCCGCGTTTGCGAGGTAGCGCAAGGAAACAGACGAAAGAAATGACCCAACCCCCCCCCCCCCATACACATGCATATACATACGTCCACACACGCAAATATACATACCCACACAGCCCTCCATGGTTCACCACAGACGCTTCACATGCCTTGCTTCAATCCACTGACAGCACGTCAACCCCGGTATACCACATCGCTCCAATTCACTCTATTCCTTGCCCTCCTTTCACCCTCCTGCATGTTCAGGCCCCGATCACACAAAATCTTTTTCACTCCATCTTTCCACCTCCAATTTGGTCTCCCTCTTCTCCTTGTTCCCTCCACCTCCGACACATATATCCTCTTGGTCAATCTTTCCTCACTCATTCTCTCCATGTGCCCAAACCACTTCAAAACACCCTCTTCTGCTCTCTCAACCACGCTCTTTTTATTTCCACACATCTCTCTTACCCTTACGTTACTCACTCGATCAAACCACCTCACACCACACATTGTCCTCAAACATCTCATTTCCAGCACATCCATCCATCATACTATTCGCCATTTTCCGCGTTAGCGAGGTGGTGTTAAGAACAGAGGACTGAGCCTTTGAGGGAATTTCCTCATTTGGTCCCTTGCTCTGTTACTTCGTTTGGAAAATTAAAAACGAGAGGAGAGGATTTCCAGCCCCCCGCGCTCCCTCCACTTTTAGTCGCCTTTTACGACACGCAGGGAATACGTGGGAAGTATTCTTTCTCCCCTGTCCCCAGGGATATATATATATATATATATATATATATATATATATATATATATATATATATATATATATATATATATCCTAGTTTAAGCTTAAACAGGTACCCAAAACATGGACCAGCCCCATAAGGGAGGATGAACAGCTGGGTTGACTGTGGGCCGACTGCCACGACCAGGATTATACATTCATGATAGTTGCCCACATGATGAAGACAGCGCCCCGTCTTCCTCGAGTATGGCTCTCCTTTCCTTCCGCCTTTGTGTTTTTCTCCGTCGACATTAAAGATTTGAAACTACAGACTAAACGTGTTTGTCTTCTGCCGTGTAATATGGTCGTGTGACCGTCAAATCATTACAGGCGTTCGTGGAGTTGTACTGAATACTGACATACCATCACGAAGCCACAAACGAACAGGACGGTCGTGCCAAAAAAGGACAGAAAAAAAAGGATAGTACCCTTTTCATATCAAAAGAGAGGGACGCCCTCTCAAGGGCATTGAAAGGGCAATGTCCATTTCATGTCAGGAGCAGAAGGGGCAGTGCCCTTAGCATATCATACCTTATAGAATGTGAGTCTTAATCCAGCAGTTGGTTAAGCACTGAACATCACCAGTGGCATAAGGTGACGAGATCAAACTGTTAACTTCACTAGCGATGGACCCTTCCATGTTGGCTTTAAGACTCCTCCCACTTCTCCTTTGTTGTGAGCATACAACACACCACTCTTCTCCAGCCAGTGGTGCAAACTTACAACATCCCCCAACCTCTCTAGTAGTAGTAAAATAGTAGTAGTAGTAGTAGTAGTAGTAGTAGTGGTAATAGTAGTAGTGGCAGTTTGCCACAAGGTAAATTTTTACCAGCAGGACTTTCTGAGCTTGCCACAAACCTAAATTTTCCAGTACTGTGGGCGAACCACCATCCCACATTTTGTAGTACTGTGAGCTTGTTTCAAAAATTAAACTTTCCAATGAGGTTAGCTTGTCACAAACCTTCAACTTTCCAGTACAATTAGCTCACCACAAACCTTAACCTTTCCAGTACTGTGAGCTTGTCACAAACCATAAACTTTCCAGTACTCTGAGCTTTACAAAAATTAAACTTCCAGTATTGTGAGCTTACCACAAACCTTAAACTTTCCAGTACTCTGAGCTTTACAAATCATAAACTTTCCAGTAATGTAAGCTTACCACAAGCCTTAAACTTTCCAGTACTGTAAGCTTGCCACAAACCTTGAACTTTCCTGTACTGTAAGCTTTTCAAATCATAAACTTTCCAGTACTGTAAGCTTACCACAAACCTTAAACTTTCCAGTACTATGAACTTTACGAATCATAAACTTTCCAGTACTGGAAGCTGTTGGCACATCACCATCCTTGCTACTGACGAGAGCAGCCAAGAGCAAATTCATATCACAAAAATTCAGTTGTTGTTGAGTGTACTGGAAAGGGTAGATTTACTGAAGAGTCGCTGGGTATGAAGACCTGGCAGTCACTCCTCTCATAGATCTATATGCTGTCCGTAGAGATGTATCCCTAAGCTTGGAGGGGGTGTGAGGGTGAGGTGAGTAAAAAACGCAGTCCGCATTGTCCAGCCATTAGACAAATGACTTGTGTAACTCTGGTTCCAGCGCAGCGCTGGATTCCCATTAATGAGGCATTGAGCGAAAAATTTTCGTAATTTACATTTTTTTTTTTACTTTTATTTCCCCTCTCGTGCACAGCAGCCAGTTCCAGAATGAAGTGGACACGCACGAGAGCGATATACTGCAGTGAACGAATTTCATTGGCCATCCAACGTACGATGGGTTCCAGTTATCGCTCACTGCTTGGTGTAAAGCGTGATACTTCCTCTTTTTTTTTTCTTTTTTTTATATCATTTCCGATTCTTTCCCAGATTTGATGATGGACGGACGGAGGGTGGAAAAGGGAGGGAAGGGGAAGGGGAAATGAAAGAGTCTGGATGGACTCAAGGGCTTGAACAGAACCTTGAGCACGACCTCGCGGTCCTTGAACTCGACAGTGCCACCCTTGACCACGGCGATACGAAGCCCTGCCCTTTGATCCGACGACCCCTAAGGGCTTAGTCCACAAAGCCAAACCATTACACCTGAGGGTTGTATGGTCGTGCTCAAGGATCGCACCGTCGTACTCAAGGATCGCACCGTCGTGCTTAAGGGTCGCACCGTCATACTCAAGGGTCGCACCGTCGTACTCAAGGATCGCACCGTCGTACTCAAGGATCACACCGTCGTACTCAAGGATCGCACCGTCGTACTCAAGGATCGCACCGTCGTACTCAAGGATCGCACCGTCGTACTCAAGGATCACACCGTCGTACTCAAGGATCGCACCGTCGTACTCAAGGATCGCACCGTTGTACTCAAGGATAACACTGTCGTACTCAAGGATCGAACCGTCGTACTCAAGGATTGTACCGTTGTGCTTAAAGATCACACCGTCGCTGCCAAGGATTGCATCGTCGTACTCAAGGATCGCACCGTCGTACTCAAGGATCGCACCGTCGTACTCAAGGATCACACCGTCGTACTCAAGGATCACACCGTCGTACTCAAGGGTCGCACCGTCGTGCTCAAGGATCGCACCGTCGTGCTTAAGGGTCGCACCGTCATACTCAAGGGTCGCACCATCGTACTCAAGGATCGCACCGTCGTACTCAAGGATCGCACCGTCGTACTCAAGGATCGCACCGTCGTACTCAAGGATCACACCGTCGTACTCAAGGATCGCACCGTCGTACTCAAGGATCGCACCGTCGTACTCAAGGATCGCACCGTCGTACTCAAGGATCACACCGTCGTACTCAAGGATCGCACCGTCGTACTCAAGGATCGCACCGTCGTACTCAAGGATCGCACCGTCGTACTCAAGGATCACACCGTCGTACTCAAGGATCGCACCGTCGTACTCAAGGATCGCACCGTCGTACTCAAGGATCGCACCGTCGTACTCAAGGATCGCACCGTCGTACTCAAGGATCACACCGTCGTACTCAAGGATCGCACCGTCGTACTCAAGGATCGCACCGTTGTACTCAAGGATAACACTGTCGTACTCAAGGATCGAACCGTCGTACTCAAGGATTGTACCGTTGTGCTTAAAGATCACACCGTCGCTGCCAAGGATTGCATCGTCGTACTCAAGGATCGCACCGTCGTACTCAAGGATCACACCGTCGTACTCAAGCATCGCACCGTCGTACCCAAGGATCGAACCGTCGTACTCAAGGATTGTACCGTTGTGCTTAAAGATCACACCGTCGCTGCCAAGGATTGCATCGTAGTACTCAAGGATCGCACCGTCGTACTCAAGGATCGAACCGTCGTACTCAAGGATTGTACCGTTGTGCTTAAAGATCACACCGTCGTACTCAAGGATCGTACCGTCGTACTCAAGGATTGTACCGTTGTGCTTTAAGATCACACCGTCGCTGCCAAGGATTGCATCGTCGTACTCAAGGATTGCACCGTCGTACTCAAGGATAACACCGTCGTACTCAAGGGTCGTACCGTCGTACTCAAGGATCGTGCTGATGTGTTCAGGGAGTGTACCATTAACAGGCTCTTGGGCGTATGTGACTTGCGTCAAAGAGACTCAGGTAGAGAGTGTGTAGCAGTGAAGGACATTGTACACTGGGAGTGTTTTGAATAGCAACAGAAAAAAAACTATCCTTACAATTTTGTGTTAGACAATATGACACAACGGACGAAGTATACTGACAAATGCTGTCTTACCTCACATTGGTAACCCAAATTTCGTGATGTATATTCCTCAAACTACGTCAGAAAAAGTATACAGTGTAGAATATACTGTTCTGGAACAGTTATAATGCATCTTTATTTTTCATTTGGAGAGTAATTATTATACAGAACAACTAGTATAATTATAATTATTAAGAAATACGTCTCGCGGTCATGCTTGCCAACTGTACCGAGACAACAGAGTCTTAGCGTTCATTTTGAAAGCTATCGGACCCAGGCGTGAAGATACTTATTTTGCCGGGTGTAAAGTGTATAGACGACGGCACGGAGGCCTCGCGTTCGAGTAGATTAAGATCTCAGGACCTGAGGTCTCCTCCCTCCTTCGGCGAGAAGAGCAGCAGCGGTGCCACTCCGGCCCACGGCTGGCTCTCTCTCCTTCTCTCTCTCTCTCTCTCTCTCTCTCTCTCTCTCTCTCTCTCTCTCTCTCTCTCTCTCTCTCTCTCTCTCTCTCTCTCTCTAGCAGAACTAGGCACCAAGTGCCACTGCTGTGGTCCCGCGGGGAGGCACGTCTCTCTCTCTCTCTCTCTCTCTCTCTCTCTCTCTCTCTCTCTCTCTCTCTCTCTCTCTCTCTCTCTCTCTCTCTCTCTCCGTCTCTTCATCTCTTTTTTTTCTCGTAGAGCCGAGCTCCAGACACCACTAGTGTGGCCCGCGGAGCGGATCCCTGAATATTTCAAGACGCTTGCTGGTTCCAAGAAAGGTTGTGTTGGTGATGTCAGTACTGGTGGTGTTGTGTCTCTCTCCACCAATCGTGTCTTGTAGGGAGAAGTGGGAGGGTGGCTGTTCTGAAACCCACCACCCACCCTCAAACTAGGCCGCATGGAAAACCATGTCTTCGTCCAGACTTAATATGTGAAAATATCGATGTTTCATGATTATTTTTTTACAATCTTTATTTATTTATCAGTTCTTGCCCAAGGAGGAAGGTCTGGTGTTGACTAATAATAGTAAACTCTTTGACATTTTGTGAAGGTTCATTCACATCTGCGTGGCTCTTGATCTCGCGGCACGCCATGCGCTACTGTGCAAAGAGAGTTGATGAATAAGGTCTTACGGTTTACGTCCTTAGTGTCTTAATCAACCTGTGAAACACAAATGGTTTAGGAATATAGAATGAAAAATGCGTCTACTCCAAACACTTGCTATGTGACGGACGTTGGAATAACCCGTTATTGCCTGGAATGCAAAAAAGAAAGAAAAAAAGGAGGATCACGTATTGTGTGTCCAAATTGAAATTCATGTTACGTGGGACGTGTAGGTTGTGGGGGTGTTTGGGGGTAGGATAGAGGGGGAGGAGGGCGAGGGCAAGGAAAGGTCTTATTTTCTTTTAGTGGATTGTGGGGTGAGGGAGGGTGAGGGTGAGGGTGTGGGGAGTAAGAGGGATGGGGGTGGTGAGGGAGAATGGTTGGGGAGACTTGGAGGCCAGAGAAGAGAAAGAGAGGGAGACAGGGTGACCATAACTCCATACGTGTTCTCTCTCTCTCTCTCTCTCTCTCTCTCTCTCTCTCTCTCTCTCTCTCTCTCTCTCTCTCTCTCTCTCTCTCTCGACCAAGAAAAAACACGACAAAGACATTTGGACGCCGTAAACAAACTGGCGGAAGGGAACCTCATAGAATCGAATGAGTGGGGAGAAAAAAAAAAAGTGCACAAATGAATTATGGGACAGCGAACACTATTTCAGCACCTATGGAATGGGGCGGTACACAGTGGAAAAGAAATAAAAAAACGCGGGTGAAGAAAAGGTCAAGGATCTCGGGAATCATTATAGATAAGAAAAAAAAAAAACTCGTAATTAATGGGCGCGTTGGCAAGATAACGCACTCTCGAGCCAAAATAATGAGCAGGTATGACACGAAGCGAAGAAGGAGACATGAAACTGGTGATGAGTGTGTTCGCTGTGTGCGTAAGACTCTTGTAAAGTTGAACGCTGAGGCGTTGTATGGTTGCTGCTAGTCCAACAGACCTATGTAAACAAATGATAGGGAATACTGGAACACTCTATGAGGAGAAACAGTTTGCTGGAATTCATGAATTACCACGAAGAAGCTTACATTCTTGGGTCTGGGGAGACGCAGGGAGAGGTCTATGACAACACAAGCATGACAGCAAACGGAAGGCATAAAAAAAAAGAACAACGATTTAAACCAGAAAGCAAGAAAAGAAAGGAGGATACAGGATTCTCAAATCGTGATCAGGTCCGAGAAATATACATGAAAGACCCAAATGTCTTAGATACCCAGCGAGGAAAGTGGAATTCTGATTCACCGCTGTACCAAGAGAACTTCATAAACATACATGGAGTGACAACAGTCCCACCATTCAAAGGAAGACTGGACTCAGGGTTAAGGACAGTGCTGGATGAATTTTTGAGCTGTTCACTCAGTCAGACAAGGTATGGTGTGGTGAGTAGAGGAGAAATTGGTCGAGAGAAACAACCATCAAGGAAAGACAAGCTGGGAGCGCTACGTGCTCGAACTACCTTCAAGACCAAACTCTCGCCGTAGGTTCTCGTAGGTAAGTACCCCCTGACCGAAAGCAGAACTGCAGACAATCACACACACACACACACCCCGACACACACACACACACGAAGAACGACTTTCAGCTGATACCTAAACCCATAGGCCAACTCGATTGACCTCAATCGCAAATAAGGTCCTTATGACGAGAGTGATGAAAGGATACACTGTAACATCTGATCGAGAGCGAGTATACATTAATGAAGGCCAGCGTGGCTTTGTCCCCAGGATAAATTACGCAGACCCAATTATTACCCCATTACAATGACATGTAGGAAATTCGAATGCAAAGAAAGAAAACGGAATCCTTTTTCTTTTTCTTTTTCTACCTCGATGTCAGGCATTTGACAGTGTGAACTGGGGACTATTACCAATCCAGGCAATCGGGAGGGTTAGCGCTAACACTTCGGTGGCTGTCAAGTTTCTCTCTCATACAACACATGACGACATGTGATATACACGAATCGTTCTCCGTCACTTTATTGTTGTCTTGTCCTTTGGAGGGCGCTACGCACTACCCTTGGCAGAGCCATGTCTATTTCATCTCTCTCTCTCTCTCTCTCTCTCTCTCTCTCTCTCTCTCTCTCTCTCTCTCTCTCTCTCTCTCTCTCTCTATCTATCTATCTATCTATCTACCTCTGTCTCTCACGCAAACGCTGAAAAACGCTAAAAGTTTGCTCTGGTCGGATACAATGACCCAGATATGATGGTGAACAGAAAACAGCATATATATATATATATATATATATATATATATATATATATATATATATATATATATATATATATATTATTTTGCTTTGTCGTTGTCTCTCGCGCCTGCGAGGTAGCGCAAGGAAACGGACGAAAGAAATGGCCCCCCCACCCCCACACACATGCACACACACACACGTCCACACACGCAAACATACACACCCACACATCCATACGTATACACATATATACACACACAGACACACACATATACACACATGCACACAATTCACACTGTCTGCCCCTACTCACCCCCATATATATATGTATATATATATATATATATATGGTCGACTGACGTAACCCTCCAGCCTGGGGAACTTGATGACCGTCGTGTTGATGTCATCTGATCTGCTCCCAGATGTAGCATCTGTTGGTGGACGATTCCCGTTGAGACCACAAAACACCACCACCATCATCTCCACCACCACAGAACACCACCACCACCACCACCACCACCACCACCACCACCACCACCATCATCTCCACCACCACCACCACCACCACCACAGAACACCACAACCAACACACACACATATACCGATACCTGAAGCCACCACAGATGGCTTCAACCATTCTTTATACCATCTTGAGTTTTGAATATTTTGAGAATTTACTCTTTTATCTTCTTACTAATGTAAAGAATCTTCCTTTTTCTTCTTACTAATGTAAAGAATCTTCCTTTTTCTTCTTACTAATGTAAAGAATCTTCCTTTTTCTTCTTACTAATGTAAAGAATCTTCCTTTTTCTTCTTACTAATGTAAAGAATCTTCCTTTTTCTTCTTACTAATGTAAAGAATCTTCCTTTTTCTTCTTACTAATGTAAAGAATCTTCCTTTTTCTTCTTACTAATGTAAAGAATCTTCCTTTTTCTTCTTACTAATGTAAAGAATCTTCCTTTTTCTTCTTATTAATGTAAAGAATCTTCCTTTTTCTTCTTACTAATGTAAAGAATCTTCCTTTTTCTTTTTACTAATGTAAAGAATCTTCCTTTTTCTTCTTACTAATGTAAAGAATCTTCCTTTTTCTTCTTACTAATGTAAAGAATCTTCCTTTTTCTTCTTACTAATGTAAAGAATCTTCCTTTTTCTTCTTACTAATGTAAAGAATCTTCCTTTTTCTTCTTACTAATGTAAAGAATCTTCCTTTTTCTTCTTACTAATGTAAAGAATCTTCCTTTTTCTTCTTACTAATGTAATAGACCTTCGTAAAATGTATTCTATTACGTAATAACCTAAGGTTAGGTGTTGTCAATATAGGGATTTATATATATATATATATATATATATATATATATATATATATATATATATATATATATATATATATATATATATATATCAATATTCAGTAATATATTACTTGCTGTTTTCATTTTTGTCATTACTGCAGAGCAATGTCTCAGAAAGGGTAATGGATTTAACCAAAACGTTTCTAAAGGTTTATACAACTCAAGGCTGCGCTACTCCCAGTTGCAGGAAAGTGTAGACTCCCTTGGAGTGAGAAGTTTTTTGACGAGACTTTACTCTCAGTGATACAGCCTCGCCAGAGTGACTTTTCTCCCATTCTGTAATCTCAAGCAGGCAGAGTCCGGTAACATCTTTTATTATTATTATTATTATTATTATTATTATTATTATTATTATTATTATTATTATTATTATCATTATTATTATTATTAGTAACATTATTATTATTATCATTATTATTATCATTATCATTATTATTATCATTATCATTATAATTATTATCATTGTTATTACTATCATTATTATTCAATTATCATTATTATTATTATCATTATTATCATCATTATTGTTATTATTATCATTATTTACTATTATCATTATTATACTATAATCATCATTATTATCATAGTTATTATCATCATTATCATTTTCTACCGAAGAGAAAACGGCTGTTAGCTACCTTCTGTCATTTAAATGGTTTTCTCCGTTTTCTTCCATGAAAAAATGCACCTTTGCTCTTAATTAAGATCCCTGGGGAATGATGTTTGACTGGCCAGGTCTTTGTGAAGCTGGAGCGGAACTTTTAAGTCGCATGGCAAGTAATTAACAGTGAAAGGTCTCGCCGGGAGAGGTGGAGGTGGGTGAGGTGGAGGGTGGGTGAGGTGGAGGGTGGGTGAGGTGGAGGGTGTGTGAGGTGGAGGGTGGGTGAGGAGGGAGGAGGGTATGAGCTGGGCATTGTGTTGGATGTTAACAATTTCTTTTACATCAGCGTTGCTTAATTGTTGGTTCGCTCGATTATTTAGCTGTGTGTTCGTTTCACAGAACACACTTCCGTCCTGATTCATTTTCGACACTTTATCATGTTTTTTCAAGGATTGTGTGTGTGTATATATATATATATATATATATATATATATATATATATATATATATATATATATATATATATATATATATATATATATATATATTGGAAAGGATCCCAATTTTGCGCGTGATCAAGATATTCCTATGAGTCCACGGGGAAAATGAAACACGATAAGTTCCCAAGTGCACTTTCGTTTAATAATCATATCATCGGGGAGACACAAGAGAGAAATATAACAGTCAGTTGATATCCATCGAAGAGACGAAGCTAGAACGCCATTTGGTAAACATGGATGGAGTGGTAAGGGAGGTAAATGCAAGAGTTTTGGAGAGAGGGGCGAGTTTGCAGTCTGTTGGGGATAAGAGGGTGTGGGAAGTGAGTCCGTTGTTGTTCGCCGATGATACAGCGTTGGTGGCTGACTGGAGTGAAAAGCTGCAGAAATTGGTGAATGAGTTTTGAAAAAGTTTTTGAAAGGAGAAAGATTAGAGTAAATGTGAATAAGAGCAAGGTTATTAGGTTCAGCAGGATTGAGGGACAAGTTAGTTGGGATGTACGTTTGAGTGGAGAAAAATTGGAGGAAGTGAAGTGTTTTAGATATCTGGGAGTGGACTTAGCAGCGGATGGAACCATAAAAGCGGAAGTGAGTCATAGGGTGGGGAAGGGGCGTAGGTTCTGGGAACGATGAAGAATTCGTGTGGAAAGAGAGAACGTTATGGTTATGTTTGAAGGAATAGTAATTCTAACAATATTATATGGGTGTGATGCATGGGCTATAGATAGGATTGTACGGAAGAAGGTGGAAGTGTTGGAAACGAAATGTTTGAGGACAATGTGTGGTGTGAGGTGGTTTGATCGAGTAAGAAATGAAAAGGTAAAACAGATGTGTGGTAATTAAAAGGGTGTAGTTGAGAGAGCAGAAGAGGGTGTGTTGAAATGGTTTGGACATATGGAGAGAATGAGTGAGGACAGGTTGGCAAAGAGGATATATGTGTCATAGGTGGAGGGAACAAGGAGATGCAGGAAACCGAATTGGAGGAGGAAGGATGGAGTGAAAAAGATCTTACGCGATTGGGGCCTGAAAATGCAGGAGAGTGAAAGGCGTGCACGGAATAGAGTGTATTGGAACGAAATGGTTTACCGGGGTCGACGTACTTTCAGTGGATGAACCAAGGCATGTGAAACGTCTGGGAGTAAACCATGGAAAGGTCTGTGGGGCTTTGATGTGGGTAGGGAGCTGTGGCTTCAATGCATGAAGTTAGAAAATGAGTGTGAGCGGATATGGCCTTTTTTCGTCTGTTTCCTGGCGCTACCTCACTGACGCAGGGGGTGGCGATGCTATTTCGTGTGAGGTGGTGTTTCGCCGGAATGGATGATTGCGAACAAGTATGAATATGTACATTTGTATCTTTGTATTTGTATGTGTGTGTGTGTGTATATATATATATATATATATATATATATATATATATATATATATATATATATATATATATATATATATATATATATATATATATATACATATATATATATATATATATATACATTTATATATATATGTTGATATGTACATGTATATATATGTACATGTAGGTGCGTGTATGTATATATGTGTGCTTATGAATGGATGAGTCTTTCTTCGTCTGGTTGCTGGCGCATCTCGCTAATGCGGGAAACAGCGATCAAGTATAATAGATAAATTAATCTATGTTATCCCTTGGGGATAGGGGAGAAAGAATAGCTCCCACGTATTCCCTGCGTGTCGTAGAAGGCGACTGAAAGGGGAGGGAGCAGAAGACTGGAAATCCTCCTCTCCTGTTTCACTTTCCATAAGAAAAGGGAGCCAAGTGAGGATTTTCTCTATCTAAGGCTCAGTCATCTGTTCTTGACGCTACCTCACGCACGCTAGAAATGGCAAATATGTATGAATATGTCTATACATATATATGTATATACATATATACAAATATGTATGAATATAAATATATATATATATATATATATATATATATATATATATATATATATATATATATATATATATATATATATATATATTATATATATATATATATATATATTATCCTGGGGATAGGGGAGAAAGAATACTTCCCACGTATTCCCTGCGTGTCGTAGAAGGCGACTAAAAGGGGAGGGAGCGGGGGGCTGGAAATCCTTCCCTCTCGTTTTTTTTAATTTTCCAAAAGAAGGAACAGAGAACGAGGCCAGGTGAGGATATTCCCTCAAAGGCCCAGTCCTCTGTTCTTAACGCTACCTCGCTATCGCGGGAAATGGCGAATAGTATGAAAAAAAAAAAAATATATATATATATATCATGGCTCTTTAAGGTACATGTTATTATCTCTCGCCCAAATCTCTTCAGTTCGAGGTTGTTCTTAATGACACGAAAGTCACATTGCGACCACCATCTCCCGAGGGTGTAATGCTCGCGTTTTTAATGAGTGTTGCTGAATACGACTCTTTCTCCCTTGCTCTCCCTTCCTTCCCTCCTAAGCCCATCCCCCCATCAACCCTCCCTCCCCCGCTTCTTGAGAGTAATGTCCATTTACTCTCCTTGTGAAGTACAACAGTTCATTACCATCAGCAACAGAAGCTAACTTCACCTGGAAGTTAACAGAGGTCGCCTACATGGGTCTCCACAAATCTTCTGGACTATGAGAATGCTGGTTGTTATATCATGGCTACACATTTCCGGATCACCGTAATGGAATGGATGAATCTCCTTTTCTTTTTCTATACCTGGCTTCAAACACCTGCAGATCGAGTGGGCGACGTGCCTTCCTGTATTGCTAGTACGAGAGGCACTTGGCCTGCGGCTTAATTGCGGCTTTTGGTGGCGACGGGACGGCCCTTGAGGACTAAGGTGCAGCCCTTGGGGATAACGATAGGGCCTTTGGTGGCGACGGGACGGCCCTTGAGGACTAAGGTGCAGCCCTTGGGGATAACGATAGGGCCTTTGGTGGCGACGGGACGGCCCTTGAGGACTAAGGTGCAGCCCTTGGGGATAACGATAGGGCCTTTGGTGGCGACGGGACGGCCCTTGAGGACTAAGGTGCAGCCCTTGGGGATAACGATAGGGCCTTTGGTGGCGACGGGACGGCCCTTGAGGACTAAGGTGCAGCCCTTGGGGATAACGATAGGGCCTTTGGTGGCGACGGGACGGCCCTTGAGGACTAAGGTGCAGCCCTTGGGGATAACGATAGGGCCTTTGGTGGCGACGGGACGGCCCTTGAGGACTAAGGTGCAGCCCTTGGGGATAACGATAGGGCCTTTGGTGGCGACGGGACGGCCCTTGAGGACTAAGGTGCAGCCCTTGGGGATAACGATAGGGCCTTTGGTGGCGACGGGACGGCCCTTGAGGACTAAGGTGCAGCCCTTGGGGATAACGATAGGGCCTTTGGTGGCGACGGGACGGCCCTTGAGGACTAAGGTGCAGCCCTTGGGGATAACGATAGGGCCTTTGGTGGCGACGGGACGGCCCTTGAGGACTAAGGTGCAGCCCTTGGGGATAACGATAGGGCCTTTGGTGGCGACGGGATGGCCCTTGAGGACTAAGGTGCAGCCCTTGGGGATAACGATAGGGCCTTTGGTGGCGACGGGACGGCCCTTGAGGACTAAGGTGCAGCCCTTGGGGATAACGATAGGGCCTTTGGTGGCGACGGGACGGCCCTTGAGGACTAAGGTGCAGCCCTTGGGGATAACGATAGGGCCTTTGGTGGCGACGGGACGGCCCTTGAGGACTAAGGTGCAGCCCTTGGGGATAACGATAGGGCCTTTGGTGGCGACGGGATGGCCCTTGAGGACTAAGGTGCAGCCCTTGGGGATAACGATAGGGCCTTTGGTGGCGACGGGACGGCCCTTGAGGACTAAGGTGCAGCCCTTGGGGATAACGATAGGGCCTTTGGTGGCGACGGGACGGCCCTTGAGGACTAAGGTGCAGCCCTTGGGGATAACGATAGGGCCTTTGGTGGCGACGGGACGGCCCTTGAGGACTAAGGTGCAGCCCTTGGGGATAACGATAGGGCCTTTGGTGGCGACGGGACGGCCCTTGAGGACTAAGGTGCAGCCCTTGGGGATAACGATAGGGCCTTTGGTGGCGACGGGACGGCCCTTGAGGACTAAGGTGCAGCCCTTGGGGATAACGATAGGGCCTTTGGTGGCGACGGGACGGCCCTTGAGGACTAAGGTGCAGCCCTTGGGGATAACGATAGGGCCTTTGGTGGCGACGGGACGGCCCTTGAGGACTAAGGTGCAGCCCTTGGGGATAACGATAGGGCCTTTGGTGGCGACGGGACGGCCCTTGAGGACTAAGGTGCAGCCCTTGGGGATAACGATAGGGCCTTTGGTGGCGACGGGACGGCCCTTGAGGACTAAGGTGCAGCCCTTGGGGATAACGATAGGCCTTTGGTGGCGACGGGACGGCCCTTGAGGACTAAGGTGCAGCCCTTGGGGATAACGATAGGGCCTTTGGTGGCGACGGGACGGCCCTTGAGGACTAAGGTGCAGCCCTTGGGGATAACGATAGGCCTTTGGTGGCGACGGGACGGCCCTTGAGGACTAAGGTGCAGCCCTTGGGGATAACGATAGGGCCTTTGGTGGCGACGGGACGGCCCTTGAGGACTAAGGTGCAGCCCTTGGGGATAACGATAGGGCCTTTGGTGGCGACGGGACGGCCCTTGAGGACTAAGGTGCAGCCCTTGGGGATAACGATAGGGCCTTTGGTGGCGACGGGACGGCCCTTGAGGACTAAGGTGCAGCCCTTGGGGATAACGATAGGCCTTTGGTGGCGACGGGACGGCCCTTGAGGACTAAGGTGCAGCCCTTGGGGATAACGATAGGGCCTTTGGTGGCGACGGGACGGCCCTTGAGGACTAAGGTGCAGCCCTTGGGGATAACGATAGGGCCTTTGGTGGCGACGGGACGGCCCTTGAGGACTAAGGTGCAGCCCTTGGGGATAACGATAGGGCCTTTGGTGGCGACGGGACGGCCCTTGAGGACTAAGGTGCAGCCCTTGGGGATAACGATAGGGCCTTTGGTGGCGACGGGACGGCCCTTGAGGACTAAGGTGCAGCCCTTGGGGATAACGATAGGGCCTTTGGTGGCGACGGGACGGCCCTTGAGGACTAAGGTGCAGCCCTTGGGGATAACGATAGGGCCTTTGGTGGCGACGGGACGGCCCTTGAGGACTAAGGTGCAGCCCTTGGGGATAACGATAGGGCCTTTGGTGGCGACGGGACGGCCCTTGAGGACTAAGGTGCAGCCCTTGGGGATAACGATAGGGCCTTTGGTGGCGACGGGACGGCCCTTGAGGACTAAGGTGCAGCCCTTGGGGATAACGATAGGGCCTTTGGTGGCGACGGGACGGCCCTTGAGGACTAAGGTGCAGCCCTTGGGGATAACGATAGGGCCTTTGGTGGCGACGGGACGGCCCTTGAGGACTAAGGTGCAGCCCTTGGGGATAACGATAGGGCCTTTGGTGGCGACGGGACGGCCCTTGAGGACTAAGGTGCAGCCCTTGGGGATAACGATAGGCCTTTGGTGGCGACGGGACGGCCCTTGAGGACTAAGGTGCAGCCCTTGGGGATAACGATAGGGCCTTTGGTGGCGACGGGACGGCCCTTGAGGACTAAGGTGCAGCCCTTGGGGATAACGATAGGGCCTTTGGTGGCGACGGGACGGCCCTTGAGGACTAAGGTGCAGCCCTTGGGGATAACGATAGGGCCTTTGGTGGCGACGGGACGGCCCTTGAGGACTAAGGTGCAGCCCTTGGGGATAACGATAGGGCCTTTGGTGGCGACGGGACGGCCCTTGAGGACTAAGGTGCAGCCCTTGGGGATAACGATAGGGCCTTTGGTGGCGACGGGACGGCCCTTGAGGACTAAGGTGCAGCCCTTGGGGATAACGATAGGGCCTTTGGTGGCGACGGGACGGCCCTTGAGGACTAAGGTGCAGCCCTTGGGGATAACGATAGGGCCTTTGGTGGCGACGGGACGGCCCTTGAGGACTAAGGTGCAGCCCTTGGGGATAACGATAGGGCCTTTGGTGGCGACGGGACGGCCCTTGAGGACTAAGGTGCAGCCCTTGGGGATAACGATAGGGCCTTTGGTGGCGACGGGACGGCCCTTGAGGACTAAGGTGCAGCCCTTGGGGATAACGATAGGGCCTTTGGTGGCGACGGGACGGCCCTTGAGGACTAAGGTGCAGCCCTTGGGGATAACGATAGGGCCTTTGGTGGCGACGGGACGGCCCTTGAGGACTAAGGTGCAGCCCTTGGGGATAACGATAGGGCCTTTGGTGGCGACGGGACGGCCCTTGAGGACTAAGGTGCAGCCCTTGGGGATAACGATAGGGCCTTTGGTGGCGACGGGACGGCCCTTGAGGACTAAGGTGCAGCCCTTGGGGATAACGATAGGGCCTTTGGTGGCGACGGGACGGCCCTTGAGGACTAAGGTGCAGCCCTTGGGGATAACGATAGGGCCTTTGGTGGCGACGGGACGGCCCTTGAGGACTAAGGTGCAGCCCTTGGGGATAACGATAGGGCCTTTGGTGGCGACGGGACGGCCTTTGAGTACAAGAGGTGTCACTTGATGACAACAGACCGACCCTTGATTATGACGACCTGGCCTTTTTATCCGATACTTAAAAGTGTCTGGACAAAGGCCACGGTAACATGCCTAAGGGTCGTACTCAAGGGTCGCACCATCGTGCTCAAGGGTCGTACCGTTCATGTCCCATGAGTGGCGCCATCGTGCTCAAGGGTCGTACTCTAGGGCCACACCATCGTACTCTAAGGCCGTAACGTTGTGCTCAAGGGCTGCACCGTCGTACTCAAGGGCCGTAACGTTGTGCTCAAGAGTCGCACCGTCGTACTCAAGGGCCGTAACGTCGTGTTCAAGGGCTGCAGCGTGATACTCAAGGGCCGTAGCGTCGTGTTCAAGGGTCGCACGGTCGTACTCAAGGGCCGTAACGTCGTGCTCAAGGGTCGTTTCGTCGTTTTCAAGGGTCGCACCGTCGTGTTCAAGGGTCGCACCGTCGTACTCAAGAGCCGCACCGTCGTGTTCAAGGGTCGCAGCGTCGTGTTCAAGGGTCGCATCATCGAGATTATTGGTCAAAGAGAATACATTTCAAGTTCTAAGCACTTCTTCCCCCCAAAAAATTTATTCAGCTATTTTTTTTCCTCTCAAGTTGTTTGGTTGGTGTTTGCAGTTGGATTTTTTTTTACTTTCTTCTGTGTTTATCTTCATAGCTCGTGTCTGAACTCTTGTCTTATGACATCAGTAGTGATGATGGTGACGGGAATGTCGTAGTGCAGTGGTGTATATAGTGATGATGGTGGTGTTCGGACGTCACCAGATATGGCTAGGTCTGAGCCTGGCGACACCCCACAGCGCCCGCGAGCCAACTAGAGCCTAGCTCTTCCCCTCTTTGCATAATTCGCCATTTCCCAAATTACTACAAGACACAGCCACCCAAACTAGTTTATCGCTGGGAGAATGTTGCACCAGTTCTCCCTTCAAGAGGTGGGAATTTGGAGTGATGATATATATATATATATATATATATATATATATATATATATATATATATATATATATATATATATTTCTCTTGTGTCTCCCCTGATGATGTGATTATTACACGAAAGTGCACTTGAGAACTTATCGTGTTTCATTTTCCCCGTGGAGTCATAGGAATATATATATATATATATATATATATATATATATATATATATATATATATATATATATATATATATATATATATATCTAGGGACTGGGAGGACAGACTGAATTAATGCCCTGTCGATACATTTTAGACTTGAAAAGGAGGAAGCGGGGAGGGGGAAGAAAGCAAGCCTTTCTGGAAGGTTTTATGGCTCACGAGTGAGTTACTTAAGTGATTCAGAAAAGATCAAAGATCAGATTGAGCAGGAAACTGAGATGAAGACATGGGAGGGGGTAGCAAGCCTCTCCATTCATAGGTAAGGTGATTACTTTGCGGTTTAGAAATGACGAATATATATATATATATATATATATATATATATATATATATATATATATATATATATATATATATATATATATATCTCGGGAAGCAAAAATGGGTATGTTTGAAGGAATAGTGGTTCCAACAATGTTGTATGGTTGCGAGGCGTGGGCTATGGATAGAGTTGTGCGCAGGAGGATGGATGTGCTGGAAATGAGATGTTTGAGGACAATGTGTGGTGTGAGGTGGTTTGATCGAGTGAGTAACGTAAGGGTAAGAGAGATGTGTGGAAATAAAAAGAGCGTGGTTGAGAGAGCAGAAGAGGATGTTTTGAAGCGGTTTGGGCACATGGAGAGAATGAGTGAGGAAAGATTGACCAAGAGGATATATGTGTCGGAGGTGGAGGGAACGAGGAGAAGAGGGAGACCAAATTGGAGGTGGAAAGATGGAGTGAAAAAGATTTTGTGTGATCGGGGCCTGAACATGCAGGAGGGTGAAAGGAGGGCAAGGAATAGAGTGAATTGGAGCGATGTGGTATACCGGGGTTGACGTGCTGTCAGTGGATTGAATCAAGGCATGTGAAGCGTCTGGGGTAAACCATGGAAAGCTGTGTAGGTATGTATATTTGCGTGTGTGGACGTATGTATATACATGTGTATGGGGGGGGGTTGGGCCATTTCTTTCGTCTGTTTCCTTGCGCTACCTCGCAAACGCGGGAGACAGCGACAAAGTATAATAAAAAGAAATAAAATAATATATATATATATATATATATATATATATATATATATATATATATATCTATATATATATATATATATATATATATATATATATATATATATATATATATATATATATATATAATATATATATATATATGTATATATATATGTATATATATATATATATATATATATATATATATATATATATATATATATATATATATATATATATATATATATATATATATATATATATATATATATATATATATATATATATATATATGCACCCAGTCCAGATGCCCATTTATGGACCAGTTTGTGTGTGTGTGTATGTGTGTGTGTGTGTGATTAAAGGAAGGAGAGTCTAAGGAGTTAGGATGTGGAAGGTTCCATTGAAAGATAAGATAGTGTGGATTACGAGTGAGAACGAGAGAAAGTGCCTCAGGTCTGTTGTGACTGACGGCCCGTCGATGAAGGCGAGGTAATAAGAAGGATGAAACCCAACCTGAGGATTGAGTTCGATGAGATAAGGTAAAGCCTGCACAGGGGAACAGTGGCTGAGGAACGTGTGAGGCTGTATTCACACGGAGCCCTGGAATGGTGGTGGCAGATTGGGGGACTGTGTTGTTCACTTGGACCGCTGGAATGGAATTGCAGATAGATAGACTATGTTGTTCACTCGGACCGCTGGAATGGTGGTGGCAGATGAAGAGACTATGTTGTTCACTTGGACCGCTGGAATGGAATCGCAGATAGATAGACTATGTTGTTCACTTGGACCGCTGGAATGGTGGTGGTAGATGAAGAGACTATGTTGTTCACTCGGACCGCTGGAATGGTGTGACTGGAGGTAGATACACTGTGTTCACTCGGACCACTGGAATGGTGTGACTGGCGAAAGGGAGACTGTGTTCACCAAATAAGCGAAGGTAATTACCAGTGATGTCCAATGGTTCCTCTACCGTGGATGGATGGATCCTCTGGGGCAGGAGTACTTACGCAGTTCGGGGTCCACTTGACATCGTCGGAGTGTAGACGTGATGTAAGAGCCAGGGCATCTGTACCATAACGGACCTGCCGGAGATAACTTTCAATGCACCTGAGCCAATAGATCATGTCGTTAGCATGCCTCTCTCTCTCTCTCTCTCTCTCTCTCTCTCTCTCTCTCTCTCTCTCTCTCTCTCTCTCTCTCTCTCTCTCTCTCTCTCTCTCTCTCTCTCTCTCTGCGGCACATGTCTGAACATGGATGTTTAGCTGTGGTGTAAGTCAGTAAGCGCCTTGATCCTTAAAAGGCATGAACGTGTTTGTCGCTCCCGTGAGGGGCCTGTTGAGGCTACGTCTGTTACGAGGAGTTCTGGTAGTGGTTTCTGTTTCTTCCCTTACGCTGCTAAGCTTAGGAACTCTTTATTTGGACGACTTTTGTTTTTCCTTAATAGGTATGACCTGCCTCTTTGTCCTAAGACCTGTCCCTCTCTCTCTTACGACCTACACCTCTGTCCTACGACCTGTCCCTCTGTCCTACGACCTGTCCCTCTCTTTTACGACCTATCCCTCTCTACTACGACCTACACCTTTGTCCTACGACCTGTCCCTCTCTTTTACGACCTGCCCCTCCCTGCTACGACCTACACCTCTGTCTTACGACCTGTCCCTCTGTCCTACGACCTGTCGCTCTCTACCACGACCTACAACATGTCCTACTACCTGTCCCTCTCTCTCACGACCTGTCCCTCTCTACTACAGCCTGCCCCTCTATCTTACAACCTGTCCCTTTCTCTATTAATGACCCGCTCTCTACAACGGCCCACTCCTCTCTTTACTACGAAGTGTTCCCGTCTACTTCAACCTTATCCATCTATAAAATGAATCTATTCTTTTCTTTTTTTCAGATCCTCCTCTTCTTCTCTCCTTTAATTCTTTACTTCCTAATCTCTTTTTTCTTCTGTTCCATTTATGGACATGATTCTGATACATGTCCCTAGTTGGTGGCTGGAGCCGTTGACATGAAGAACTAAATTCTTGTAGCCATAGTAACGGATGCAGCCTCACGGTTAACTGATGCAGCATTTCGGTTAAGGGATACAGTACTTCGGTTAACAGATGCAGCATTTTGGTCAACAGATACAGCATTTCGGTTAACAGATACAGCATTTCGGTTAACAGATACAGTATTTCGGTTAACAGATGCAGCATTTCGGTTAACCGATACCTTATTTCGGTTAACAGATGCAGCATTTCGGTTAACAGATACAGTATTTCGTTTAACATATACAGCATTTCGGTTAACAGATACAGTATTTCGTTTAACATATACAGCATTTCGGTTAACAGATACAGTATTTCGGTTAACAAATACAGCATTTCGGTTAACAGATACAGCATTTCGGTTAACAGATACAGTATTTCGGTTAACAGCTGCAGTATTTCGGTTAACAGATGCAGCCTCTCGCCGTTCGTATCTACATTTCGTGTCTACTGTAAGGAAGTAGACAAAAAAAGAACTTTTTCGTAAACTCGTAAGGTTCCAAGTCTTAGCAAGGGTCTGAATGAATGTGATTTTTCACATAGAAAGAAAATAAAGACGAAAATATTGAATACTAGAAGAGAAAAGTCCGGATAATGTGTCCCTAATTATAGTCTTGGTGCTCTGAATTTCATCTCTAGAGTCCTGAAAAAAAAAATAGATAATCCAAATTATAAATGTTTATGGTTATCTTGTTTTTTTTTTGTACCCCTTCTCTTCATCTGAGTTTATTTTTTTGATGATTCATTATGATTTACAGCTGAAATCGGGAGTGTAAACATTCATAGTTTCTTAGAAATGTTTCCACATCGGTTTTTCCTTAAGAAAAAACACAATAGCCATGACTTGGTGATATTTGAGTCACATGGATTGATGATGATTGCTTCACATGGCTCTGGTGAAGCTTGCGTCACATGGCTTGTTGACGTTTGCGTCATATGGCTGGTTGGTGCTTTTGAGTCATATGGCTGGATGGTGCTTTTGCGTCACACTGGCCAGTGACGTTTGCGTCCCATGGCCTGGGCGATCTTTACTACGTCTCATAGCTTGGGGATACATTGCGTCACACAGCTTGGGGATATATTGCTTCACAAGGCGCGGTAATGTTTGCGTCACATGGCTCGGTGGTGTTTGCGTCACACACACACACACACACACACACACATGGGGTTGAGGGAGACGAACATCTTCATGTAACCGCCTAACCTTGATGCTTGGGGCGTCTTCATGGAGCCAGATAGAATGGTCTCGCTCCCCTCCCACTCTCTCTCCCCTCCCCTTCCTCTCCCTACTCCTCCACTCTCTCCCTTACCCCTTCCTCTCCCCTACCCCTCCACTCCTTTCCCCTCCCCTCGGCATCATCGCCTTAAATGCTCTCCCTCCCCCCTTCACCCTCCTTTCACCCTCCTCCTTCCTCCCTCCCTCCCTCACCCCTCCTCCTTCCCCAGGCATTAGTTTACACACCACATAATTTCACTTCTTGGTCTTACTCCTCCTCCTTCCTCCTCCTCTTCAGTAAGACATTCATCTGGTGGAGGAGGTTTCTGCAGCTGTCACCAGACGCTCAGTACACTCCCTGGCACAGGCCCACTTGGTGTAGTGGTCCGCGTTACTCTGACCAGTCAGTCAGCACGGGCCCCCCTCTCTGGCCCACATCGTATCGACCCTTAAGGCGCGGCAGTCGGCCAACATCCAACGCAGGTGTTCATCCTTCTCTCGGGGGATGGTTGGTAATTATATATATATATATATATATATATATATATATATATATATATATATATATATATATATATATATCTGTCTTTCTACTTATTCATTTACATATGCAGTGCCAAGAATTGGGGCAATACGAGTGTAAAACTCTCACACACAGACTGTTCCATACATGGGCCTTCGTGGTGCAGTGGTGAGCGTTTCGACATACCAATCCAACAAACCCAGGTTTGGGGTTCGAGTCTCAGAGAGGAAAGCCAGCCCAATAGTTCGTCCATCCCTTATCGGGCTGGTCGATGAATGCGTCACTGAAGTATGCTGGAGTGTGTATACATATACGTATGTTATACATACGTATAGGTCAATGAGGGTCACTAGCTGTAGTCTATATGCTCGTCACTAAGACCCCGGATCACCCTTTCGCCATCGGGCGTCTGGTAAATGGGTAATGGAAGCGACAGAAGGCTGAGAGATATGACGAATGGGCTCATTGAAGGTGGTGCCACCTAGCGGGCGAGTCCTTGAACTACGCTCCTTCCCGCGTCGATATACGCGATCCAGTGGTCTAGTAATTCACGTATAGCTTGGCATACACTCCACCTCTGGAATGCCAGTTACAGCAGGTGGTACCGGTGGGCGTCCAGGACCAGCGCTACATCCAAGACTCCTTAAGGAGACAAGGGTGGAATGTGCTGCTTGCGCGGGAAAATAGACGGGGTAAGTGGGTGGCTGAGTTCCGCCACAGGGCGTGTTCGTGTTTGTGTCCGTGGCGTTGGTGAAGTGATAGATTCTGTGATGGAGGTGTTGAGGCGTCCGTGGATGTGGAATGCGCCCCCAGGGGGTGCAGTGAAGAAGTCTTCCACACTCCAGAAACCAGCAGTGACGGGAAGAATAGGGTACGTGCTGCTGAACATAGCGTGAGGAATGTGTGAACCCTTGAGCACGACGGTACGTGATCCTTGAGCACGACGGTACGTGAGGTTTAAGTAAGACGGTACGTGATCCTTGAGCACAACGATACGTGATCCTTGAGCACGACGGTACGTGATCCTTGAGCACGACGGTACGTGATCTTTAAGCAAGACGGTACGTGATCCTTGAGCACAACGATACGTGATCCTTGAGCACTACGGTACGTGATCCTTGAGTACAACGGTACGTGATCCTTGAGCATAACGGTACGTGATCCTTTGAGCACGACGGTACGTGATCCTTGAGCATGACACCATCTCCTTCAAAGTCATGTCAGAGACCAGGTCATCATACCCACAGGAGTACCGTCCTGTGCTCAAGGGCAGTACCGTCCTGTGCTCAAGGGCAGTACCGTCCTGTGCTCAAGGGCAGTACCGTCCTGTGTTCAAGGGTCGTACCGTCCTGTGTTCAAGCAGGAGTACCATCCTGTGCTCAAGGGCCATACCGTCCTGTGCTCAAGGGTCGTACCGTCGTGTGTTCAAGGGTCGTACCTTCCTGTGCTCTTGGACCGTACCTTCCTGTGCTCTTGGACCGTGCCCTCCTGTGCTCTTGGACCGTACCTTCCTGTGCTCTTGGGCCGTGCCCTCCTGTGCTCAAGGGCCGTACCGTCCTGTGTTCAAGGGTCGCTCCTTTCTATGCTCAAGGGCCGTACCGCAAGGCCTCATAAAAGGCCCAGTACTGAAGCACAAGACCAGTTCTCGGAAGGCGTAAGAACAGGACCTACCTGACGGAGGCGCAGTCATGGAAATATAACCCCGCCGTCGTGATGTTTACGACCTTAAGGCTACACCGCCCACTGGCTAGTTAGGACGATGACGGGTAAGGAGAGTGTACGAATACCGCCATTGACGATAACGTGTCGCACGAATGATTACCATTATCATCGCTCGATTTTTTTTTTGTAGAAAGCGGGGCTACAGTCTACCTCAACCCTGCCTTCTCTCTCTCTCTCTCTCTCTCTCTCTCTCTCTCTCTCTCTCTCTCTCTCTCTCTCTCTCTCTCTCCTCCGTCATGTGTCAGGTAGCACTTTGGAGGGAGGGGAAGGGAAGAGGGGGTGTGGTGAGGGGAGGAGGGTGAGAGCAGGGTGTGAATAGTGCTAAGCCACGATTCACAGAGACCTTGCGTGTAGTAAGTAGAGAGTGAGCGGGTGTTGACCCCTTCGAGTCGTGGGGGATTAGATCTATAGGTACGACGGGTTATGTCGTCGTACTCAAAGGGGTCAAGTCGTCGTAATTAAGGGGTCAAGTCGTCGTAATCAAGGGGTCAAGTCGTCGTACTCACAGGCGTTAAGTCGTCGTACTCACAGATGTTAAGTCGTCGTACTCACAAAGCTTAAGTCGTCGTACTCATAGGGACTGAGTCGTCGTACTCACAGACGTTAAGTCGTCGAACTCACAGGCGTTAAGTCGTCGTACTCATAGGGACTGAGTCGTCGTACACACAGACGTTAAGTCGTCGTGCTCACAGGCGTTGAGTTTTCGTACTCAGGCGTTAAGTCGTCGTACTCACAGATGTTAAGTCGTCGTACTCACAGGCGTTAAGTCGTCGTACTCACGGACGTTAAGTCGTCGTACTCACAGGCGTTAAGTCGTCGTACTCACAGACGTCAAGTCGTCGTACTCACAGACGTTAAGTCGTCGTACTCACAGGCGTTGAGTCGTCGTACTCACAGACGTTAAGTCGTCGTACTCACAGGCGTTGAGTCGTCGTACTCACAGGCGTTAAGTCGTCGTACTCACAGACGTCAAGTCGTCGTACTCACAGGCGTTGAGTCGTCGTACTCACAGACGTCAAGTCGTCGTACTCACAGGCATTGAGTCGTCGTACTCACAGGCGTTGAGTCGTCGTACTCACAGGCGTTAAGTCGTCATACTCACAGACGTCAAGTCGTCGTACTCATAGGCGTTAAGTCGTCATACTCACAGACGTCAAGTCGTCGTACTCACAGGCGTTAAGTCGTTGTACTCACAGGCGTTGAGTCGTCGTACTCACAGGCATTGAGTCGTCGTACTCACAGGCGTTGAGTCGTCGTACTCACAGGCGTTAAGTCGTCGTACTCACAGGCGTTAAGTCGTCGTACTCACAGGCGTTGAGTCGTCGTACTCACAGGCGTTAAGTCGTCGTACTCACAGACGTCGAGTCGTCGTACTCACAGGGGTTAAGTCGTCGTACTCACAGGGGTTAGGCTGTGGTAACAATGCAACGGAACACCGCTGCAACATGATCCAGCTTCGCTGTGTTGCCTTCCTGATGAACTGTCGGGGCAAAAGAAGTATGGAAGACAACAAGAGCAGCTGTCCGTGACTCACTCGTCGAGTGAGAAAGTCTCTCTCTCTCTCTCTCTCTCTCTCTCTCTCTCTCTCTCTCTCTCTCTCTCTCTCTCTCTCTCTCTCTCTCTCTCTCAATAATGATGGTCAGGCAAATTCCCAGGCATCATTAGGTATATGACGAGGGAGAGGAAACATTTGGACATGGCTCCGTGGCCCCTCCTTGCAACAACTCATCTGGTGAAGCCGGGTGGGCCGTTTTGATAACTGTTTCCTGCCCTACGCCTCGAAGCTTTGGAACTCTCTACCCTCTCATGGCACATTTTCAAAGATAGGTTTTTTCTCACTTCCTCCAAAATCCATAAATGCTTTCCCATGTCACTTCTTTCATTTCATAATCCTTTGATGTAATCTTCTGTCCGTAACTGGAGCATCCAATGTAAAAAAGAATGTATAATTACTACGGTTATGATGTTCTGTTGGGTGGGTTGTGCTTGAGGCAAACATTCATGCTCCGAGCGCTGTATAGGGCCAGAACTGATGGGTTTATTAGTGAGCTGGTGGTGACTTATTGGTTGTTTTCTAGAGTGAAGGTCAGGGAGACCAGAAGAGAGTGGTGAGTGTCAGGGAGATCGCTTGAGAGTGGTGAGGGCCAGGGAGATCACCAGAGAGTGGCGAGGGCCAGGGAGATCACCAGAGAGTGGTGAGGGCCAGGGAGATCGCTAGAGAGTGGTGAGGGTCAGGGAGATCACCAGAGAGTGGTGAGGGTCAGGGAGATCACCAGAGAGTGGTGAGGGTCAGGGAGATCACCAGAGAGTGGTGAGGGTCAGGGAGATCACCAGAGAGTGGTGAGGGCTAGGGAGATCACCAGAGAGTGGTGAGGGCCAGGGAGATCACCAGAGAGTGGTGAGGGCCAGGGAGATCACCAGAGAGTGGCGAGGGCCAGGGAGATCACCAGAGAGTGGTGAGGGCCAGGGAGATCACCAGAGAGTGGCGAGGGCTAGGGAGATCACCAGAGAGTGGTGAGGGCCAGGGAGATCACCAGAGAGTGGTGAGGGCCAGGGAGATCACCAGAGAGTGGTGAGGGCCAAGGAGATCGCTAGAGAGTGGTGAGGGGTCAGGGAGATCACTGGAGGTTGGTGAGGGCCAGGGAGATCGCTAGAGAGTGGTGAGGGCCAGGGAGATCACCAGAGAGTGGCGAGGGCCAGGGAGATCGCTCGTGAGTGGTGGTCAGGGGAATGGGTGGAGGAAGGAAGACCGGAGGAGGGAGGGAGGAAGGGAGGGAGGTAGGAGAGATAGTAAGGGGTTGGAGGGGAGGTTGGTGGAGATCGTTCAATATAACATTCCTGGATAATGATGCTACAAGGGATTCTCCGCCTCGTTAATGACCGGTCGTTACGTTGGGCCTGTATTATTAGACTCAATGCGATTTTGCTCTTGATTAAAACGATCGGTCAGGAGTTGGTCGGATGCACACTGGAAGGCACGCAGGTTCACAAACAAGTCATGCCCCTCCGTGAACCTTCTGCAGGTGGGAGGTTGGCGTATTCTCCTCGCAATTCCTGGTGGGGTGAGGAATGTTGGATGAGTGAAGCTGTCTAGACGGTGGGGGGGTTTTACCTCCCTCGTGAGCACGATGTTCTGGCCTTTGATCTGGTATTACAGGTCGGGTCGTACACCAGCAGACCGTCATGCCCAAAGATCGCGGTCATCGAAGTTCAGGGAAGGTTCCAAGGGCGGTCGAGTTGAGGGTGGGTGTAGGTGTTGGTTGGAAGAGCGTGTAAGTGTGGATAAATTGAGTGTGAGTGTGAGGCAATGTCGTCTGTGGGTGAGGAGTACTCGTATCTATCTCATGGCAAATATCTTGTCACAGGTAGGTATTTGCTGTCTCTATATAACTTCATTATACATGTGTGCCATCTGTAATATTGTCAAGGTATACAGCATTTGTGTGTGTGTGTGTGTGTGTGTGTGTGTGTGTGGGGTTAACATCACGTATCCTTTTAGATACCCATTTAATCGACCGGTCCCGAAGGGGAAGATGAACAGCTGCGTTGGCTGTGGGCAGACTGCTGCGATCAGGACTCGAACCCGGCCATGAATCATGTGGCTCGACCATTATTAGTGTTGGGCGGGGGCAGGGCTCAGGACATATGAGTGTTGGATGATGGTATAATTCGTTCCCAGTGTATGATATTGGACTGCATAAATGATGTGTCTGAATTCATGAGAGGCGATTGGCGTCATGGACGTGTTGTGTGCATGTATGTGGAACATGAGCAATCATTGTTTCATTTATGGTGATCTAAATTCATGGATGGCTGATATTTTGTGGATTTAATAGAGTTTTGTGTGTATTAATGGTGTTTGGTGTGGATTGTATGGTGTTTTGTGTGGATTTAATGTTCTGGATTAATTTAATGGCTTTTTTGGGTGGATTTGATGGTGTTTTTAGTGGAATCTATTGCGTTTTGGTGGATTAGATGGTACTTTTAGTGGCTGTAATACTGTTATGTTGTGGATTTGAGGGTGTTTTGAATGGCTTTAACGGTGTTTTGAATGGATTCAATGCCCTTATTGTATACACAGGTTACTGCGTAATTTACATATATTGACCGTAGTAATGCCATAGTGCCGCTGTGTGTGTGTGTGTGAGTGATCACATTATTTCTTTTCTCTTGCAGCGTGATGGTGGGCGGTGGGCGGCGGAGCAGGCTGGCGGGCGGCGGTGAGGGCGGCGCGCGGCCATGACCGGGGACGGCACCGGCGGGGGGACGCACGAACCCAGCACTGGGGGCGGCGGGGGCGGCACCCTGGGCGTCCGCTGGGGCGACGTCCCCCCCGACAAGGAGGAGCTGATGGACACGGTGGAGGACGACAAGGAGGAGGGAGGCGGCGGGGGGCGTGGGTCCTCAGCGGGGCTCACCCGCCTCCACAGTCGCTCCATGACCTCCCTGCCCCCGGAACCCTTCATGATCATGCGATCCAAGGCGCTCAACCGCCGCGTTCAACTGAACGTGGGCGGCGTGCGGCACGAGGTCCTGTGGCGCACGCTGGAGCGGCTGCCGCACACCCGCCTGGGTCGCTTGCGGGAGTGCAACACACACGAGGCCATCATGGAGATCTGCGACGACTACTCCCTCATCGACAACGAATACTTCTTTGACCGGCACCCACGCTCGTTCTCCTCCATCCTCAACTTCTACCGCACGGGGAAGCTCCACCTGGTGGAGGAGATGTGCGTGCTGGCCTTCTCGGACGATCTCGAGTACTGGGGCATAGACGAGCTGTATCTGGAGTCCTGCTGCCAGCACAAGTACCACCAGAGGAAGGAACACGTCCACGAGGAGATGCGAAAGGAAGCCGAGTCCCTCCGGCAGCGGGAGGAGGAGGACTTCGGGGAAGGGAGGTGTGCGCCTTACCAGAAGTTCCTGTGGGATCTCCTGGAGAAGCCACAGACATCCCTCGCTGCCCGGGTGAGTATCAGGGCCTCCCGGTCCTCATCCACTACCCCTCCTCCCCCCTTTGCACATACCCAATTTATGCTACCTGGATATTAAGATGGAAAGAAAAAAAGAATAGCTGAGTTACTCCCTAGGTAAATAGGTTTTCCTTGCAGCTCCTGCCATTTTCTTTCAACTGAACTGTTGTTTACGTCACCTGCAGCATCCCACACTGTAGACACCAGACAACTACACCTCGAGTGTCTGCACTTTTTGTGGCCAGACGTACGTACATACACAATTCACGACCTGTACTCCCGGCCGGTAGACATGGCTGACTTTACGGGCGCTGCAGGAAACCCAAGTATGGGGTTCCGGGACTGCAAGGATCGATATATATATATATATATTCATATATATATATATATATATATATATATATATATATATATATATATATATATATATTATTTATTGTACTTAATCGCCGTCTCCCGCGTTAGCGAGATAGCGCAAGGAAACAGACGAAAGAATGGCCCAACCCAACCACATACACATGTATGTACATACACACCCACACATGCACATATACATACCTATACATTTCAATGTATACATGCATATACATACACAGACATATACATATATACATATGTGCATATTCATACTTGCTGCCTTCATCCATATATATATATATATATATATATATATATATATATATATATATATATATATATATATATGCATATGTATATCACAGGGAAACCAAAAGTAGGTGAATTTTCTTTTTTGAACACTGAATATTGACTTAATTGATGATGTCACAGATATTTAAAGTTTATTCTTGGTGAATCATTACAGTAAAACTAAACACTTAATATTCCCCAATGAGGTTGAATGCAAAGTAGCTAACGTTAACTCTACTTAGGTTCCCAAAACAAAGAATCTCAATAACTCTTAGAATTCCCAAAGGGAAACTTGACCAGTTTCAGTCACTGTTTGTACATGTCGCCGTTGTGATGGATATATATATATATATATAGCGTAGCGGTAGCATTCCCGCCTGTAACACAGAGGTCCCGGGTTCGATCCTGGCTGTTGGAGATTTGTATGTTCTATGAAGGTGCGAGTTCATATGCACCTTATTCGTATATATATATATATATATATGTAATCTTTGATGCCTTGCATGTGTGGACGGCGTGGGTTCTGAAAACATTTGATGCCTGTAACACACTTTCAAGTTTGCCACTTCTAGCAACACATCCTCCCTCGTATTTACCATATTTCTCTCTCGTCTGAAAAAAAAAAAAAATACAAAAAAAATGTTCGATTTAAATGTAATATTAAAATCTTTATGAATAATCTAAAGTCATTAAAACGGAAGGTTTCTATATGTTTCAGGACTTTATCTAATATTAGAAGGTTTAACGTAAAGGTTAAAACATATAGAAAAAAATTTTACAGTTCAGAGTCGATTTACAAATCTTTTTTTTAAGGTCGTATTTTCCTGTATTATGTTACATATTCCTTTTTAATTCAAGATGATTCATGATATGAAAACAGAGACTGTAAACAAATAGTTTTTTGTAACGATAAATCTCTTAGAAAACGGTGATGGTGACGTCAGAAGTGCAGTACGACAACAAGGGTTCCCCCAAAGCTTTTAGTGCACAGCTGTACGACCCTCCGGTACGACGGCTTGTATCTTTGTCCTTGATCGTAGGGGTCGTACAGTCGTACCTCAGAGATAGATGAAGGCGAACCGAGGAGAATTGCCTCTTCTAAGGAAACGAGTAAATAAATTGGTGGAATCAGTTGGTCATTTGCCTGGGTTCGAATCCTGGTTGTTCAAGGTTGTGTGTTTTATGAAAGTGCACGTCCATATGCATTATATTCGTTTGTATATATATATATATATATATATATATATATATATATATATATATATATATATATATATATGTGTGTGTGTGTGTGTGTGTGTGTGTGTGTGTATCCATTGCTTGAATTACAGTCCCAGTGGCGTTAATGTTGTTAATGTTAACTTGCAACTGTGGGGAGTCTAGAATGATAGGCAGCTCTGGTAACAAGAATTAACTCCGTCCCTTCCACTCAAGACTCCTTTATAGAAAACGGATTGCGGAATTACTTATAGAATTATCCACCACGAGTTCACAATTCGTTCTGTTCAACTGCAATGTATATTTCACCGTCTCATTCCACTATTTTGTGAGCAGTAATGTCAAAGAGCAGCTGCTGCTGCTGCTGCTACACTTAAACTATGTCGTTTTGAATCATGCAACTCACATCAATGTTGCATTTGCAAAGTTATTTTGTTTTCTTCTCTTTTTTTTTCTTCAGCAAAACTCAATCAAAAGTTGACCTTCAGCGACCTAAAGTATGCCACCCATTACTACGCACGCTGAAGGTAGATTGGGAATGCCAGTGTATTTATTCAATACATAACGTGGAGTGTGGTACATTCAGAGCAGATCAAGGGCAATAGTTTGGACACTTTAATCATTAGGAATTCGAGATATATTTTGATGCAGTACTCTAGCATGTTCATGCGTTATTGATGGCATTGCATATTTCTGGAAGAATGAAACGTGTCAATAAGACGTTTCTAAAACTGTTTGTTAAGGGTGTCGTTGTAATGGACAAGTCAGCCCTATAATGTTCCCTCACTTTCTTTTATCTTACGGTCCTGCTCAAGCATCCCCCCTCTGTGGTAGGGGTGGGGGTCCCGCAGCGTTCAGGAAGCCAGCCACGTCCACTGGGCGAGTACAGAGGTTGTAGCGAGGACACGAGAGACTTATGACATGGAGAATCGATGACTGCAGACGAGAAGGCGTAACTCGAACATGCCTGAGGAGTGTAGTTTCAGCCAGATGCATATGTGGTGGCATGTCGTTGAAGACAGGGATAAGAGAGTGGTTGGCTGAGTATGTTTTATTAGTGTTGCTAATGCGGGATGTAGGGGGAGGGTTCTGGTGAAGTACGAAGCAAGGGTAAGCCTTTCATTCTCTCCTTGAGGGTTTTCAGTGGTTGGTTATGAGTGAGTCAAATTTCGGATGGACGCGATCGAGAGTGCCTTCGCAATAGAAGAGAGTTGGTAAGCACTCACGTATTAGAATGCCGCAGTCTGTCTACCATAATGGAATGAAGAAATAGAATGGTGTCGTCGGCCAGTGGTTGTGATGTTGTATCTATGGCAAAGAAGAAATAGAATAAGAGCAGTGTTGATGTTCACATGACTCTCAGCACTGAGGTTACTTCGGCCACAACAGACCCACCCCGAACGACACCACCGTCATTTGAGAACCCGACCTCCCGACTCGCTGGGCCGAAACCTGTGGCGCTGTTGTCTCTTGACCCGTGACCTATATAGATGGCGCCATTGTCCAGTGATAACACAAAAGGATATTTGATGCTGCTGCTGCTGCTGCCAGGTAAATCAGTTACATTGTCCGTCGCTTAACGACCAAGTTTTCTTTTGAGGACTCACACCCCTCACCTCGAGGTCCGTGGCTCTCTCTCTCTCTCTCTCTCTCTCTCTCTCTCTCTCTCTCTCTCTCTCTCTCTCTCTCTCTCTCTCTCTCTCTCTCTCTCTCTCAAGCCCTGCCCCACCCCCCGTACCACACACACACACACACACACACACACTTGACGCTTCAAAAGGGGGAGTGTAGTTCTGAGTTGATTCATCCGGCTGTTCGTGTCGGCTTGTGTGACGGGGGGCCTAACGTGACACCACAGAGAGAGAGAGAGAGAGAGAGAGAGAGAGAGAGAGAGAGAGAGAGAGAGAGAGAGAGAGATGGACGTGCTTGCCCGGTGGTGAGAGAGAGGAGGAACAACGCCCCTCAGTGTCTTACTCGTCCACGAAAGGAAACTGGAAGTCATTGTGACTGCTAGTGCCAGAGACGTGTGTGTCGGCCGCTGTCGTCTGTTGTTCGCTGTTGCCGATAGCTCAGCTCTCTCTCTCTCTCTCTCTCTCTCTCTCTCTCTCTCTCTCTCTCTCTCCGGACGCCGATCTATTTAAGATCAGCTGGCGTCACTTTTGCTGCGAGCGGGTACCCCGAGCGAGCGAGCGGGCGGGTGGTGGGGTGTGTGTACGGTATAATGTGACCTCGTTTACCCTGGGACAGGGCTCCAAATCACGGCAGGTTTATGTGGGTCAGAACCGTCGTAATAAAACCCCCGTCATACCAGGCGGAACTGATCAATCACATTGATTAATAGGGTTAATCTTATGCCTTCATTATTCTTGAAATCCCACGTTAATCGGTGGATAAATTCCACGCCAATAGCTACAACGCAGGAACCATATACCGATGAAAAATGAATTGAGAATGAAGAAAGAATTAATATTCACTTAACTCCAGAAGGCCCAGATGATTATTATGAACGGAGTTGGCCGTGAGGCAAATCAACATTTACTCTTCGATAGACAACGACATGGGATGGAGAAAGTTTCGATAGATATGAACGTAGTGAACCACTTCGAACCGTCCCGAAGCAGAAGGTGGAGCTTCATGAAGCACTTTTAACGTAGTGCTGTTGGGATATGAGACCTCGACAAGGTTCAGTGGGGCAAACGAAGCGAGTGAAATACAGAGACCGATAATAAAAGCAGATATACAGAGATTGTGGCAGAGTACGAATGAATCAGGGCAAGAGGGAATGAGGAAGAGTGGCAGAGCGAGAGAGACGTGATGAGAGAGAGAGAGAGAGAGAGAGAGAGAGAGAGAGAGAGAGAGAGAGAGAGAGAGAGAGAGAGAGAGCAGACTGGGAGAATTAAGAGGTTTTTTAGGGACGTGATTGTTAATCTGAGATGCAGTAGAAGGAAGAGGCGAAGAGGCGTGTGTTGTTCATGCGTGGCGCGCACTGGTTATCATCACCTTACAGTCGACAGACCCAGGAGCCCCTCACATCGCAGACCGCGTATACATCACCACAGAAGCAGCAGCAGCTGTTGTAGTGGGCATGCGTACCTCATACCTTGTGGAGTCTTGGGCAATCTTCACTTCCCCGCAGCCAGGGCTTGGTCCAAGGCTATTGTACTGGATCGTTTGGTCGACCAAGCTGTTGGAAGCCGCGGTCCTCACGCCTACATAGCTCCTCCTCCTCCTCCTCCTCCTCCTCCTCCTCCTCCTCCTCCGCCCACAGCCATACTCCGTAGTGGTACAGGGCCCTTCCCTCAGCCAATCCCCCCTCCTCCTCCTTCTCCTCCTCCTTCTCCTCCTCCTCCTCCTCCTCCTCCTCCTCCTCCTCCTCCTCCTCTTCCTCCTCCTCTCTTTAATACTGAGTACATTGTGCTTATGCCAGAGAGAGAGAGAGAGAGAGAGAGAGAGAGAGAGAGAGAGAGAGAGAGAGACAGAGACAGAGACAGAGAACGTGCCAGAGAAAGAAAAAGTGATGAGTTATTTTTCTTGTAGTACAGAAAAAAAGTCCTCCGCGGGTTCCATTATGACCAGTCTCTCTCTCTCTCTCTCTCTCTCTCTCTCTCTCTCTCTCTCTCTCTCTCTCTCTCTCTCTCTCTCTCTCTCTCTCTCTCTCTTGCCCTTTCATATGACCCTTTCCTGCTGCCTAGGTTCTCTGTCGCTCCCTCTTGCTTCACTGTTGCGTTTCCTCACCCTTATGGCCTTCCTTCGTTTGCTCCTGCAGTAGGTCTGCTGTGGCCCCTCCCACTGTGCCCTAGTGTGGCCCCTCCTCTTTCTCAGTACCCTAGTGTGGCCCTCCTCTCTATCAGTACCCTAGTGTGGCCCTCGTTTCTCTCAGTACCCTAGTGTGGCCCTCCTCTCTCTCAGTACCCTAGTGTGACCCTCCTCTCTCTCAGTACCCTAGTGTGACCCTCCTCTCTCTCAGTACCCTAGTGTGACCCTTCTCTCTCTCAGTACCCTAGTGTGGCCCTCGTTTCTCTCAGTACCCTAGTGTGGCCCTCATTTCTCTCAGTACCCTTGTGTGGCCCTCCTCTCAATACCCCTCACTGATATTAACTTGGCCTGTCTGACCTTTGTTTCGCCTTCATCAGCACCGCTTCCCCCCTCTCTCACTTTTCCATGATCCCTCTCACCCCTTTCATACCCTTTATGCCGGGCTTGTGGCGTTCTTAATATCCCTACTCTTTTTTACACACACACACACACACACACACACACACACACACACACACACACATACACGGATGCATACTTACGTACATCCACATATACATACATACATACTTCAGTATACGCAGACACTAAGGCACACATAATGATGTGGCTCAAATTATTTACCCCCATTTTATTTACAAGCAGGCGTGTGTTTAACCCCCCCCTCCCAACCCCCCACCCTTTATTTACAACCTCACTTTTGTTTACTTACATTGATTTACGAGCACGCGTGCGTCTTTAACGCCCGTTTATTTACAAGCATTTACCTTAACCCCATTTATTCATAAGCATACATATGTTTACATGTACACTACACTGTGCAGCGACACATACATCCTCCCCTGTTGATTTACAAGCATACATACCTTCATCCCATTTATTTAAATGCATGCATACGTTTATCCTAATTCATTTACTGACACACATACATGTACCTTTGTTTTATTTACAGTCACGTATATATCTATTCTACCTGTTTGAAGATGCACATAATATTATACCAGATCATTTACAAGTATGCATATGTTTACCCTGGCTGTTTACAAGAACACATCCATTTACCCTCAATAACGTACAAGCACGCAGAATTATATTTCATTAGTTTGTAAACACATACTTGTATCTCATTTACAAGCATTCTTTCGTTTGCTTTCACATTCATTTACAGTCACATACGTTTTACCCTGATTTCTTTCACAAGTTTGAATACTTTTCCCTCCTCTCACTTATCCACAGGGACAAGTTCCAGTATATCCCATTGATCTTAAAGCAGGCATAATTTTACACTCCCCCCTTCACCTCGTCTGCCTGCAAGCATTCACACAGTCGACAAGGACGCTTCTGTTATCCTCTTCCTACCACAGTCCTTAGATAACACTTAACAGATAAAACCTGGTAATTAGCCTTTGGGTGTATCCTCTTATCTCTCATGTCCTTCCCAAGTTCTCTTTCCTCTAACGATAGCGATCCACCTTGCTAGGTGTGTGTGTGTGTGTGTGTGTGTGTGTGGAAGGGGGGCGGGGGGCCTTCCTTAAAGTCATTTTACACCGTTGCCTCCGGGGGTGGGCGGGAGGTTCAAAAGCCGCAGTCATGGATGCAGACTGGAAACCGAGATTTTCCAGTGAGGGCCAACCCCGGCCGGTAATTAACGAAGGATAATGTATTCCAGGCCTGACATTAATTGCCCCGAGGGTCGCTGGATAGCCGACCTGATTGGGTTTCTGGTTCTAGGGGTTAGCACCCCGACCTCACTCCGTGGTTCGAACCCCAAGTCAGTTCCGACTTGGCTGTGTGGGTTTAAGGCGGACTTAACCAGCGGCGTCTGATATGCTACACTTTGTCGGTGGAAGAGAGAAAATAAAGGTTGTTTGTGGTATGAGGATGTGAGTCATGAGTGGTGACTGACTGTGTGTATGTGCGTGTATGTGTGTGTGTGTGTGTGTGTATGTGTGTGTGTGTGTGCCGTCGTCATTATCATCCTCTTGGGTCTCTTTCTCATTCCTGGAATCAGCTGCCACTCCATGACACCTGGACTTTCCAATAATCACCCTTTTGGAATGACACTCCCTTTGGTCCTTGGATGGTATTGAATTTCCCCCTTTCCGGATGATGAACCCCCCCTTGGTTCCCTGATCGACTGAATGTTTCCGCCTCACATTACGGTCTCCGTCGACCGCCTGCCCACACAGCTGTCGATTTTATCTTTCTTCCCTAAACGGAAAAATGATTCCCTTTTTTTTTCTCTATTCTGGAAGGAAGAATGCAAATTAGCCCCATTTGTTGCGCCTCGATGTGGCATTGAAGCACAAATGGGAGGATCTTTTGACTTGGGCCTTATGGGTGTAGTGAAGAGGCCAGGTCGTAATGCCCAAGGGTCGTATCATCGTCCTGGGGGGGAGGGTCGTACTGGAAGGTCGTACGGTCTTGCTCAGGGGTCGTACCGTCCTTGTTAAAGTTGTCTTGCTCAAGGGTTTACCGTCGTGCTCAAAGGTCGTACCGTCGTGCTCAAGGGTCGTACCGTCGTGCTCAAGGGTCGTACCATCGTGTTCAAGGCCTTACCTTCGTGCACAAGGATCGTTCCGTCGTGTTCAAGGGCCGTACCGTCGTGCACAAGGAACCTCTCTGTTCTCTGATACACACACACACACACACACACACACACACACACACACACACACACACACACACACACAGACCAGCAGAGACAAAAACCGCAGCTGTGAGGAGTTAAAAGTAAGGGGACCAGCTGTTGTGGCACCACCGCGCAAGAGGTCCCTCCATAATCTACATCACCCTCCAGGTTTTTTGTGGAACTGACCCTCTCTCTCTCTCTCTCTCTCTCTCTCTCTCTCTCTCTCTCTCTCTCTCTCTCTCTCTCTCTCTCTCTCTCTCTCTCTCTCTCTCTCTCTCTCTCTCTCTCTCTCTCTCTCTCACACACACACACACACACACACACACACACACACACACACACACACACAGACTTTGCACGGCCGTTAAAACAGAGTTCGAGAGTAACGTTCAATTATGATTATATCTTGGCATCCATAAGAGCTACGAGACTTGAGTGAGGAGGAGGAGGAGGAGGAAAGAGCTACGAGACTTGAGGGAGGAGGAGGAAGAGGAGGAGGAGGAGGAGGGAGGAGGAGCAGGAGCAGGAGGAGGAGGAGGAGGAGGTGGAGGATGTTCAGGGGGAGTGTGGTAAAGGCTCCTCCGGCAACGCACGGGTGGAGGCAGCGATGTCCAGCTTACTGCTTGAGGGGGAACACACCGACGAGAGCAGCTGCAGTGACATTCTCTCTCTCTCTCTCTCTCTCTCTCTCTCTCTCTCTCTCTCTCTCTCTCTCTCTCTCTCTCTCTCTCTCTCTCTCTCTCTCTCTCTCTCTCTCTCTCCCTCCAGAACAGCTGTTCCTCCAGCCACTCAGCTGTTGGTGGCGTTTAAACACTAGATCATCCCTTTATCATACAGAACCTGGAGACGACGACGAAGAGAAGAAAAGAAAAAAAAAGGATGATTGTGATAAGAGAGAGAGAGAGAGAGAGAGAGAGAGAGAGAGAGAGAGAGAGAGAGAGAGAGAGAGAGAGAGAGAGAGAGAGAGAGAGAGAGAGACGGAGAGAGAAATAGCATTATCTTCTTGCTTGCCCCTTACACACAGTACCCCTCTGAAATGAAACAAGAACAATGAAGATTTCTCTTCTCTCTTCCTCTCGTCTTCTGTCTTGAACACTTGATATACGAAGGACTTCGGTCCTTGAGATGGCGAGGAGGTAAGTGTCATGGAAGTCGAGGGAGGGAGGAGGGAAGGGGCGTCTCTGTGGGAGGAAGCAGCCAGCAGGCGCGATTGGTTGCCCATTTTCTCTCTTTGTGGATGTTGAGGCAAAAAACCAGACTGACGACACTGTATGGAAAGAGGTGACCTGTTTTGTAGAGACTCTCCGGGTGGATATGACGGCAGAGCTTGTGGAGACCTTGAAGGAGAGTAGAACTTGGAGACCTCGATGGAGAATAGAGCTTGGAGACCTCGATGGAGAATAGAGCTTAGAGACCTTGAAGGAGAATAGAGCTTGGAGACTTTGATGGAGAATAGAGTTTGGAGACCTTGAAGGAGAGTAGAGCTTGGAGACCTTGAGGATATGGAAAAAAATGCTTAGAGACCTTGGAGATATGGAGAGTAAAGCTTGGAGATCTTGAAGCTTTGGAGAGTAAAGCTTGGAGATCTTGAAGATATAGAGAGTAAAGCTTGGAGATCTTGAAGCTTTGGAGAGTAAAGCTTGGAGATCTTGAAGATATAGAGAGTAAAGCTTGGAGATCTTGAAGCTTTGGAGAGTAAAGCTTGGAGACCTTGGAGATTTACTGTGTGGTTGACAAGATGAAAAAAGCAGGTCATATTGAAGGATGATTTCAAGAATGCAGTACAGTGAGTGAATGAAGGTATGAATGAAGTCAGTGATGAGGTTTCGATGACCTTCGATGATAAGCCTTATCATTATCTTTATCATAGTCAGTCCACGAGCGGCAAATGACGGTTTAAGAACACGATAGGTGATTAGGAGAGATTAGCATATTCAAATGAGGGGGTGTAGATAAGAGGAAGGGTCTGGGGAAGAAACGAAAATATTGGATGAAGAAAGATAAAGAAAAAAAAAATGAATTCTTCTAAAAGGCCAGATGCTAGGTCGAAGCTCCAGGAGAGAGCTTGATGGAGGAACAAGAAGATAAGAGATGAGATAAGCGTATCACTGAGTCGAGATGTGCAAGGGGAGGTTGAGATAGGCCTATCGTAGAGTCGGGATGTGGAAGGGGAGGTTGAGATAGGCATATCGTAGAGTCGGGATGTGCAAGGGGAGGTTGAGATAGGCATATCGTAGAGTCGAGATGTGACGAAGGGGAGGTTGCAGCGTAGTAGGAGAGAGTGGTACATCGTAAAGCGCAGATGAACATTAGATGAGAGAAGGCGAGGTGAAGAGAGAAGAGTTTGGTAAGTGTTGGTGTTGTATTGATTACTAACCCTGGCTCCTGGCTACCTGCTGCCTTACTGTCGCCCCACTACTTACCTCACCAGAGGCTCTCAGGGTCTGTACCTACCTCACCAGAGGCTCTCAGGTTCACTACCTACCTCACCAGAGGCTCTCAGGGTCACTACCTAACCTCCCCAAAGGCTCTCAGGGTCTGTACCTACCTCACCAGAGGCTCTCAGGGTCACTACTTACCTCGATAGAGGCTCTCAGGGTAACTACCTACCTCACCAGAGGCTCTCAGGGTCACTACCTAACCTCCCCAGAGGCTCTCAGGGTCTGTACCTACCTCACCAGAGGCTCTCAGGGTCACTACTTACCTCGATAGAGGCTCTCAGGGTAACTACCTAACCTCACCAGAGGCTCTCAGGGTCAGTACCCACCTCACCAGAGGCTTTAAGGGTTAGTTCCTGCCTCACCAGAGGCTTTAAGGGTCACTACCTACCTCACCAGAGGCTCTCAGGGTCATTACCTACCTCACCAGAGGCTCTCAGGGTCACTACCTACCTCACCAGAGGCTCTCAGGGTCACTACCTACCTCAACAAGGCTTTAAGGGTTAATTCCTGCCTCACCAGAGGCTTTCAGGGTTAGTTCCTGCCTCACCAGAGGCTTTCAGGGTTAGTTCCTGCCTCACCGGAGGCTTTAAGGATCAGTCTGTAAGCATTATCACATGGGGATATCAGACCAGGTGGTCCAAAGACATGGAGGGGTTGGGTAACTTGGTCAGGTTAGGGTAAGGATGTACTAACGCTCAAGGCAAGGTTGGTTAGGGGAGTGGAGGGTTGGGGGTGCTGGCCATGTGAGGGATGTGCTTGGCTGAGTTACCCCTGTGGTATGTCGGAGGCAGGAACGTGCAGTGTCCGTGGCATTTGCCACCGTTGACTTTGATTCCTTCGGCACGGTGTTACGACCCTCCCTCCCTCCCCCAGCACGAGGGTACGACCCCTGTAGCAGGACGGGATGGGATACGACACTTGGGTGTAAATGGCTTTGGCCTTTTGACCTGATTCTTTAAAGGGTCGGGTGAAAGGCCAGGCCATCGTACATTGTACCCAAGAGTAGTACCGTCGTACTGCAGGGTAGTACCGTCGTGCTCAAGGGTCGTACCGTTGTGCTCAAGGGTCGTACCGTCGTGCTCAAGGGTCGTACAGTCATGCTTAAAGGTCGCACCATCGTGCTCAAGGGTCGCACCATCGTGCTCAAGGGTCGCACCATCGTGCTCAAGGGTCGTACCATCGTGCTCAAGGGTCGTACCGTCGTGCTCAAGGGTCGTATAGTCCTGCTCAAGGGTCGTACATTCATGCTCAAGGGTCGTACCGTCGTGGTCATGGATGGTGCCGTCGTGCTCAAGAATTGTACCATCGTGCTCGAGGTATTGTACCTTCGTGCTCGAGGTATTGTACCCTCGTGCCCAAGGGTCGTACCGTCGTGCCCAAGGGTCGTACCGTCGTGCCCAAGGGTCGTACCGTCGTGCCCAAGGGTCGTACCCCTGTTCTCGATGTTATTAAGAAACGAAAACGTATATTGGAATCAGAGACTTAGTTGCCGTCATCTAAGACTTCGGGTGAATCATAGAATTCCTGAGGGGGGGATGGGGGTGGGGGGGGGGGATCTCCCCTGAAGCATCATAATTATGCTCATGACGCCGACCCCCCCCCCACCCCCCCTGCAGCGTCATTACTCATTACCTCACGAATGACATGACCCCCTCCACCCCACACACCCCCCTCATTATCTCATTATCATCCCTCATTTTTCTTTTTTATATATTTTTCATTTTTTTTTTTTCGTGCAGTTAGTATATGGAAATCATCAGCCTTCGTGGCTGGCATCTGCAGCGTTATTAGCCACAACTAGCTGTGCGTCACGCTAACCACACACACACACACCACCACCACCACAAACACATAAACCCCCACCAACTCACACTCTCTCTCTCCCCCCTGACACCACACCACCACCATCAGTTGCCGACCTGGCTATGACCTTACCCCATCCCGCTAGCTTTGTGAGAGCAACTCAAATCAAACCTTTAGATAGATAGATAGATAGATAAATAGATAGATAGATAGATAGATATGATGATCACACTTGTCCGTGATGATAGTATGGTGAAACCGCACTTCAGTAGGAGTTCATGCAACTTCAATTGACATGTAATGTTTCTATACATGTGGCACGACATGTTTCGTGGAGACAATCCACCCCATCATCAGGTGTTGCCAGTACTTAACCAAGTTATCTAAATCCCAACATCACACATGGTCCCCGCCGTCCAGCACCAATCTTTCTAGGCCAAGCACTGTCTGCTAGGTCTGGTCGTAACTCTTGTAAGAGAGAGTGATTAAGGAGGGTCAGGTGGCGGGAGTTGACCTGGGTGGCTGGGTCAGGTGGCGGGAGTTGACCTGGGTGGCTGGGTCAGGTGGCGGGAGTTGACCTGGGTAGCTGGGTGTGTCGTGAACAACTTTTTTTATGTTTTCGTGTTTTTAAATTCTTTCATAATGATGGGCTTTAACATTGCCTGAGGACAAATCAAAGTTCTTAGTAATAGCAATGAAGATAGATTCAATGACGTTACGTGTGGCATAATCATCAGAGGGGTATAGAATAACGGGATTTTCAAGATCTATGGCCAGGGTGATTATTTTCATGACAGTGTTTGACGATCGCATATTTTTGTGTGGTCATCCCTGCGTACTGCATGACGGTGCCAATAACACCTCTCCCTTACAGTTTTACCAGTCTGGCCTACATAAATATATTTACATGCCTTGCATTTGACGGCGTAAACACTCCCAATTGTTGCATGATTTGGCCTACTATTTATTAAGGTCTTAATGATGGTATTATTGTACTGGAAAACAACATAACAAGAACAGTTTTTAGAAAATGTGTCAAATTAGAATAGGGCAACGCTAAACTTTTAGACTTATCCATATTTGTCACATCGTTGTTACAAGAAGCATAAAATGTCTTCCTAGTTTTCCAGTAAGCTTGGTTCACAAACCACTTGGGAAAATATAATTACCCTAAAGATGTGTCTCATAAGATTACATTCACCTACCGGGCCTATGGGATCACATATCCGTAGTGCTCTTGAAAACATAGACATAACTATAGACATTTTCTATAGACGGATCATGTACTGAAATATAATGAATGCAACTTTCAGACTTGGTAAGCTTCCTGTAGATTTTACAAGACAAATGATCAGACTATCTATCAATACATGTAGAAAGGCCAGTCTGTCTTCTTAATACATGTAGAAAGGCCAGTCTGTCTTCTTTTTCCCATACCGAAAGTCTGGTTTAAGTATATACGTAGTTGAGGTATGGTCCTTGTGGCCATCCTCCCTAGATTGTGACGTTATTTCTTTTTAATGAATTGAATAACATCCACCCCACCATCACAGTCAAGATGGAATGGGGACAAGAAAAAGGCCACCGTACCGTCATACACAAGGGGGTCGTACCATCGCACTCAAGGGCTCAGTACCGTCGTGTTTTAAGGGGATAGATGACACACACACACACACACAGAGCATCGCCGCCCGGCACAGCGGGTAAGAACTGGCTTTGATGGACTGTCGCCCTGCTGCCGCAACCAGAATTCGAACCTTGGCCTGTTCGATCCCTGGCGCCCGTTGCTTTGCATGACTGTCAGTTACGTTGACCGCTACACCACGGTGGTGTGTGTGTGTGTGTGTGTGTGTGTGTGTGTGTGTGTGTGTGTGTGTCCTCCCTCGCTGGCGGCGGAAAGCTCCCTGAGATTGTGTTTATGGCGGCCGTAGCGATGGCAGCCGGACGACTTAAGGGAGATGGACGAACGTGGGGACGAGTGCAACACACTCCCTGCGGCTGGGGCTACCAGGGTGTCAGGACGTGGGAGATGTGCCGGTGTGGGAGGGAGGAGCACCAGGCATGTATGAGGTTACCAGGGTGGCAGGACCTGGAAGCTGTACTGGTGTGGGAGGGAGGAGCACCAGGCATGTATGAGGTTACCAGGGTGTCAGGACGTGGGAGATGATGTACCGGTGTGGGAGGGAGGAGCACTAGGCATGTATGAGGTTACCAGGGTGGCAGGACCTGGGAGCTGTACTGGTGTGGGAGGGAGGAGCACCAGCCATGTATGAGGTTACCAGGGTGGCAGGACCTGGGAGCTGTACTGGTGTGGGAGGGAGGAGCACCAGGCATGTATGAGGTTACCAAGGCGTCAGGACGTGGGAGTGATGTACCGGTGTGGGAGGGAGGAGCACCAGCCATGTATGAGGTTACCAAGGTGACAGGACCTGGGAGACAGGTTAGGGAAAATATGTGAGAGACACTGTAGAATAATATTCTAGGCCGGGGGCAGGTAAGGCAAGCATGCTGTGGGTAATACTAGGGCAAATATACAGTGGGTAACACCAGGGCAAGTAAGGAAAGTATGTTGGGTAGTACTAGGACAAGTGAGGCAAGTATACAATGGGTAACACTAGGGCAAGTAAGAGAAGCATGCTGTGGGTAATACTAGGGCAAATATACAGTGGGTAACACCAAGGCAAGTAAGGAAAGTATGTTGGGTAGTACTAGGACAAGTGAGGCAAGTATACAATGGGTAACACTAGGGCAAGTAAGAGAAGCATGCTGTGGGTGACACTAGGGTAAGTCAGGCAAAAATACTCTAGGTAACACTAGGGGCGAGTGAGGCAAGCATACCATGGGTAACAATAGGGTAACCAATGAGTAGAATGGGTAGGCAGATCACCGTGTTGTGGGCTGGGTTAGCAGTGAATGAGGAGGGGGAGGAGAGGTCTGCTAGGGTGAAGAGAAAGGTGAGGATGAGGTGTAGTGGTGAAGTAGTGTGAAGGCGAGTGTTAAGGGTTACATTCCTTAATGAATGAGGATGAAAATCGTCAGTGTGAGGTAATGCAGACGAGAATCCCCTTAGCCCCAAAGTGGAGCATCTTTGAGTTACCCTCTCGCATGAACAAGGCTTCTGGGAAACACAAGAGAGATGATAACAGACGAAGACACACACACAAGTAAGGGAGTAAAGGTAACTGCAAAAAAATATATATACTAAAAGAAAACAGAACCTAGGATGACGTATTTATACCACTAAAGGAGGAAAAGTCCTAAAGGAAAACAGTGCTCGATATGGGGAGGAGGCGATAGACGAGAGACTACTGGGGTGGACGTGACTGCCTCAGGTTGTGTGGAGGGTAGGGTATTGTGGAGTGTGGAGGGTAGGGTATCGTGGAGGTCCCACCTTTCCTAATCTACCACCAGCTGACATGAGCCTTTTGGCGAATGTTACAGTGAGATTCATAATCGCAGCATATCATCCCATCACATAAACCAAAAATCTATATAGATTTTCTCGGTATGTCTGTGTATATACTCTCTATATATCTTGTGTATTGTGCTCGCATCTTGTGTATGTTAATGATAACTCGTGTCTCACTCTGCGTCTTGGGGAGTAAGTTGTGGAGCTGGTGGGGGTGAGGCTGGAGTCTGCTCTCTGCATGCAAAGTCTGCTTGACGGAGACTCTGTGCAGTTATTAACCCCAGAGGCGCAAGGCCGGCCAAGGCAGCCAGAGTATATAGACAGGAGAGATGAATAAAGTTGTAGTAGTAGTAGTAGTAGTAGTAGTAGTAGAAGTAGTAGTAAACTAGTAGTAGTAGTAGTAGTAGTAAAAGAAGAAGAAGAAGTAGTAGTAGTAGTAGTAGTAGTAGTAGTAGTAGTAGTAGTAGTAGTAGTAGTAGTAGAAGTAGTAGTAGAAGAAGAAGAAGAAGTAGTAGTAGTAGTAGTAGTAGTAGTAGTAGTAGTAGTAGTAGTAGTAGTAGTAGTAGTAGTAGTAGTAGTAGTAGAAGAAGAAGTAGTAGTAGTAGTAGTAGTAGTAGTAGTAGTAGTAGTAGTAGTAGTAGTAGTCGTAGTAGTAGTAGAAGAAGAAGTAGTAGTAGTAGTAGTAGTAGTAGTAGTAGTAGTAGTAGTAGTAGTAGTAGTAGTAGTAGTAGAAGAAGAAGTAGTAGTAGTAGTAGTAGTAGTAGTAGTAGTAGTAGTAGTAGTAGTAGTAGAAGAAGAAGTAGTAGTAGTAGTAGTAGTAGTAGTAGTAGTAGTAGTAGTAGTAGTAGTAGTAGTAGTAGTAGTAGTAGTAGTAGTAGTAGCCGTAGTAGCATCATTATCAGTATTATTATCATTTCATTGGTTTCTATGGTTGGCATGATTTTCAACACAAGAAATGAGGTGGGGGTGTGTTCGAGACCCCCGCCCCCTCGGGAAGCCCTCCCATGCGCCTTCAACTGCCAAGGCTGCAAAGAATCGCCTCTGGGAGAGCTGGAGCCTCGCGGTGGTGTAGGAGAAGCAGTGGGGTGGTCCTCCTCCATCCATGGTTGCTGGTGTGGGAGTGATAGTGTATGTAGGGGTTAGTGGATGGGTTCCACCACTGTATCTCCTGGTGTGGGAGAGGCAGTGTGTGAAGGGGGAGAGGAGGGGTTGGGTTAGTGTGTGGGTGCTGCCACTGTAACTGCTGGTGTGGGAGAAGTAGCGTAAGGAAATGACTATTCGATTACTTGTAATCGAATAGTCATTTCCCTATGAGAGGCGATCATGGCCTAGCCGATAACATTCCCGACTACCACGCAAAAGGTCTTGGGTTCGAATCCTGGGTGCTGGAGAGTAATATATATATATATATATATATATATATATTGGGGTGGTAAGCAAAGTCTTTGGTGTCGTCCAGTCGTGTGTTCCAGTAGGGAGAGAGACAAGGATCAGTTGGCTGGAGCCAACAGAGGGCCTGAGACAGCCAGCAGTGGTCCAGGCGCTAGCGAGACAAGAAAACTCATTCCCCGGGAGTAGTTTTGGTGCATCTATCAAGATAGCTGCTGCTGTAGCCTTACCATCCCCCAGCCCCACTTCGCCTCCTCCCTCGCTAATCCGCTTGGATCTCTCTCACGTCCCCTCTCGCCTGGTGCCCTTCATCTTTCGAGATAACTGTGTCGACTGGAAGACGCTGCATGTAGCCTCTTCTTCAGGAGGATTTAGTGGCGTTGCCCGAAGCATTTCTTAGTATCTCGGAGTATAACTAATATGGTTGCAGCAGTCTGGGGCGGGGGGTTCGTTCGCCGTAAGCAACCTCCGTAAAGTTGTCAGGGAGGAAAGTATTATCTGGTTGTGTCGTTAGTTTCCGGAGGAGGAGGAGGAGGAGGAGGAGGAGGGCAATATTGCCCCTTTACGGATTGCTATCTGGATATTGCATGACGTGGCGCTCAGCAAGAACTCAAAGATGTCAAGTGGAGAACGAATCTACTGACTTTGGTTCAGAATGGCAAAATTTGGCATCTTCCTCCGCTTGAGTTGCCAGTTCGGTGATTGTTCTGGATATTTCCTAGATTATTTACTCTTTTTTTTTTCTTGTATTTTATGGCTATTGGGAGGAAAGGGAATTATCGGTACATTGGTTCGGCTTACTTAATGGCTATTGGAATATTGAAGCCTTCAGGAAACACGAGAACTAATCGAGAAGGTCCAGAGGAGAGCAAGAATAACCAGTGTATATATATATATATATATATATATATATATATATATATATATATATATATATATATATATACATTAGAAAGGATCACAATTTTGCGCGTGATCAAGTATATTCCTAGGAGTCCACGGGGAAAATGAAACACGATAAGTTCCCAAGCGCACTTTTGTGCAATAATCCCATCATCAGGGGAGGTACAAGAGAGAATTATAACAGTCAGTTGATATACAACGAAGAGACGTAGATAGGACGCCATATAGTAAACATGCGATTGTCCAAGACATACAACGAGCGTATCATAAACTTATCATTTTACAAATTTCATCAACATTAAAGTTATCTAATTTGTATAGACCATCACTTAAATTAAGATTATAATTCTTTGTGTATCTAATAATAGAAGATTCAATGATATTTCTCGTGGTAATAGAGTTAGAGTTAATAACTGAGATGGCATTACTCCAGTCTATTAATATAATGATCATAGTTTTGAACGTGATTAAACAAGGCATTTGATTATTGTCCCGTTCTTATACCATATTCATGTTGCTTAGGTCTAACAGAAAGATCCTTACCAGTCTACCCAACATAAAACTTATCACAATTTCTACATGGCACTTTATAGATGCCCCCAGGAGAATTTTCTGGTGAATTCCTGATTAAGATATTCTTTATAGTATTATTGTTGCTGAAGGCAACATTTTCATTAAAGGATTTAAGCAACTTGGGAAGTAAAGTAAAATCATTATCAAAAGGGTTAACTAAAAGATTCTTGGTGTCAATGGGAGGTTTGGGTTCAACTCTATAAGATGATTTCTTTGCTAACTTAAGGGATTTATCAATGAAAAATGTAGGTTACTTTAACTTAGATCCAGTAGAACATATCATCTGAAACTCATCATCAATATACTCTGGACTGCAAATACGTAATGCCCTAATGAACATAGATTGAAATGCTGATGATTTAACTCTGTCATGTTAAGATGAGTAATAATGGATATATGGGCATGCATTGGTAGGTTTTCTGTACATGCTAAACTTAAACTTGTTTCCTTGCCTATGATCCATATATATATATATATATATATATATATATATATATATATATATATATATATATATATATATATATATATATATATATATATTTCATACTATTCGCCACCTCCCGCGATAGCGAGGTAGCGCCAAGAACAGAGGACTGGGCCTTTGAGGGAATATCCTCACCTGGCCCCCTTCTCTGCTCCTTCTTCTGGAAAATTAAAAAAAAAACGAGAGGGGAGGATTTCCAGCCCCCCGCTCCCTTCCCTTTTAGTCGCCTTCTACGACACGCAGGGAATACGTGGGAAGTATTCTTTCTCCCCTATCCCCAGGGATAATATATATATATATATATATATATATATATATATATATATATATATATATATATATATATATATATATATATATATATATATAAATATATTCATAGAAACAAACATTCTTCATCGGACGTTCACAGAGGAGAAGCTCCGAGGAGGGAATTTCTTTTAGCCTCGCTGTAATCGCATTTAATCCAGTGTTTTACAAGAACGCTCTCAGCCTGGATCATCTTGGCGGGCTTTTGCCATCCATTGGCGGGTATTAGGAAATGTAAATTCCATGAATAATTGTTTTAAACCGGCATATGATTTTTTTTTATCGTAGCGGAATAGAATTTATTTAAGAAAGATTAGGTTATGATTTTTTTTTTCTCTCTACCGAAATTCACTTGAACGTTTAGTTTAATCCGGCTTAACGTGTGGTGGGGTTTACAGCCACTGTATATATATATATATATATATATATATATATATATATATATATATATATATATTGGAAAGGATCCCAATTTTGCGCGTGATCAAGATATTCCTATGAGTCCACGGGGAAAATGAAACACGATAAGTTCCCAAGTGCTCTTTCATATAATAATCACATCATCAGGGGAGACACAAGAGAGAAATATAACAGTCAGTTGATATACAACGAAGAGACGTAGCTAACTCACTTCCCAAGCTCTCTCATCCACAACAGACTGCATACTTGCCCTTCTTTCCAAAACTCTTGCATTCACCTCCCTAACAACCCTTCCATAAACAAATCAAACAACCATTTGGTGTAGCGGTTAGCGTTCCTGACCGTGGCGCATTCATAAGCCGCCCAGGGTCGAGGCCATACGTTCGAATCCTGGTTGCGGCATTCGGTCCACAGTCAACCCAGCTGTTCATCTACCCCAAAAGTTCATTCGATAAAATGAATACCCCAGAGGCCGCTTCAGCTCCAAGACTGCGCTACACTGCGCTACACTGAGCAGCAGGGACAGGGTGGACTCCTTTGAAACGAGGCGTTCTTTGTGACGAGATTGTACTGCCAGCCACACAGCCTCGCCCGTGGAAAGGACCACAAGCTGGCTGAGTCCGGTAACACCTGCGTAACCAGATAAACCAGAACAGGCATCCTTCATGTTAGAAATAAGGAAATACGAATGTTCTTATTACATTAATGTGTTGCTTCGCTACCTTTACTTATCTACAGCTCGTCTACGTGCTGGTACCCAGGTTAATGCCAGGGTAGACATGTACTGGTTGCCTTTCTCCCTACACCCGACATCCTGGCGTGGAAACCCATTGTTTATTCTCGTGGATCCTTTTCTGGTCACCAGTGACCTGCGGAGGAAGACACGTATTCCCTGCGTGTCGTAGAAGGCGACTAAAAGGGGAGGGAGCGGGGGGCTGGAAATCCTCCCCTCTCGTTTTTTTTCAATTATCCGAAAGAAGGAACAGAGAAGGAGGCCAGGTGAGGATATTCCCTCAGAGGCCCAGTCCTCTGTTCTTAACGCTACCTTGCTAACGCGGGAAATGGCGAATAGTTTGAAAGAAAGAAATATATATATATATATATATATATATATATATATATATATATATATATATATATATATATATATATATATATATATTGTGTTGGGGTAGCGAGTAATGCAGGCGAGAGGGCCTTCCCTCCCCGGCTCCCGCCCCGTCTCTGCAATATCCTCCTCCCTCCCTCCCCCACGCCCAGTTCCCTCCCCCACGCCCAGTTCTCTCCCCCACGCCCAGTTCCTCCGCCCTGTCTCCCCAATATCCCATTTCGTATTCATGGGAGGCGGAGGCACAAGTTGTCTGGCGATGCCCCACTCTCCTCCTCCCCCAGACCCGTGCACACCCATCCACACCTCCCTCGATCTGCTGTGGGGAGACACCGTTTCATACATATGTACCTCCTTTCTTCACATGATACCCGGATATAACAGCGTTAGTCCGTATCACTTTAAATTACGTATTTTGGAACGATACGGTTGAAGTACCAGATGGTCACATTGTGCAATCGTATGCTTTGGAATTGTATTCATCGTTTACACTGGGGTTTTGTCTTGTTTCGATCATCTGCTGATACACCCACGTCAGCGTTCCATTCCATGAGGGACGTCGGAATGAGACGAGTGGAACAGGGGGAGGAGGGAATGGCGGCCGAGGTGAGGTAAGTCATAATTTGTCGCCGATCTTCGGATAACGCGACGAGGAAGGGAAGGTTTGGCCGGTGGCACGGTATGTGTATATTATCTACCTTAACGACGGCCTGTCCTCACGCCACGCACACGACCAGGTTCAGACGACGCTCAGGAGGAGGAGGAATTCTACAGACGAAGGAACAACATGAATGGGTCAGTGAGGCGGGTGGGTGGGGTTTGGCTAGCCTCCCTGTCGTATGGACTCGTTTGGGGGAACGTGCCAGTAAGGTTAGTCACGTTACCCATCATAAGTTCGGGGTGTAGGTAGGTATTGGACTCACGTTACCCCTAGTAAGTTCGAGGGTTAGGTAGGTACTAGACTCACGTTATCCCTAGTAAGTTCGAGGGTTAGGTAGGTACTAGACTCACGTTACCCCTAGTAAGTTCGAGGGTTAGGTATTGGACTCACGTTACCCCTCGTAAGTTTGGGGGGTAGGTAGGTACGTACTGGACTCACGTTACCCCTCGTAAGTTCGGGGGTTAGGTAGGTACTGGAGGCGTGGCTATGAGACACTTTACACATCGTCGTATCGTAAGTAGGTCAGTAAAGTATCGTAAGTTGTAGGTTCAAAGGGGGATCGGAGAGGAGGATTCGCCCCCCCCCTTTCACCCCCTTCCTCCTCCTCCTCCTCCTCCTCCTCCCCCGTGTTACAGGAGGAGTCGGAGGAGTCGGGGAGGAGGAGGAAGGTGACCAAGGACGAAGCCATCGTAGTGAGGATGTTTGGTCATGGTGTCGGCGGGGATGTGGGAGGTGCGCGGGGAAGGGGTCGTCGTGGTTGTGGCGTTGCGTGATGACGGAGTGGGTGGTTGGATGGGGATGGGGGAGGGATGGGGGCTGTGGCGTTGCGTGATGGGGTGGGTGATGGTCAGTACTTGGGGTTGGGTGAGGGTGTGTGTGTGAGGGGTTTCTGGCACTCGCCAAGTCGGGTGTGGCCCGAAATAACAACAGGAGTGAGTAGGATCGCCATGAATTATTCCGAAGCCACTTGTGGGCGTCTCCCCCTGCGTAATACCTCTTCCCGTTTTCTTTACGATTCTTGATTTATATCACATTTCTCCTGTGTCTTTCCGACCCGTCCAGCCATACGTCCGTCCGTCTGTCTGTCTGTCTATCCTCCTCATCCCTGAACACCATCTTGCTATCCTGCCTCTCACCTCTCACCACCAGCACCTCTCCCTTGTCCCCTCACTTCCCCATCACCAACAGCAGTGCTCTCCCCCACACACGCCCACCCATCCCGTGTTCTCTCACCCTAGTCCTTGCTGGTGTGTGTGTGTGTGTGTGTGTGTGTGTGTGTGTGTGAATGTTTCATGACAGCTCATGGACAGCCCCTCATGCAAATACATTCCAAGTGCATGACAACACCACTGGTCTCACCCCCACACCACCCATCTCCTCCCCATCACCCCTCTCCTCCCATCACCCCACCTGCCACCCCTCCCTAGTTACTTCGTGTTACTCAGCTCACTCCCACCTCTCTCCCCTCCCCTCCCTCCCTACATGCCCTCCACAGCACCCCCCCCCCCAGCTATTACTCCCTCCACACACATACACCAGTCCCTCGCCACTATTCCCCCCACACCCCAAACACACACTCCAGCCTGCCCCTCCACTACTCCCTCTCGCCCACACACACACTCCAGACCTCCTCCACTACTCCCTCCACCCCCCTACACACACTCCAGGCTCCCCCGCCACTACTCCCTCACCCTCCCACATACACTCCAGACCTCCCCCTCCACTACTCCCTCACTCTCCCACATACACTCCAGACCTCCCCCCCTCCACTACTTCCCTCCCCACACTCACTCCAGCGCCTCCCATCCCCTCTCCTCTCTCCCCATACACACTCCAAACCTCAAGTCTCCACCCCCACAACCCCCCACACACAAACTCCCGACACACACCCCACCACCCCTACAATCTCCACCACTGGTCCGACTATGAGCCTCTCCTCCCGTTAACGCGCCATACCATACGCCCCTCCTCACTCCAAGCCATATGTACCTCTGGACCGTAAACTGCAAGTTTGATAGAGTCGGACCATTAAGTTGATCTAGATTGGAAAGGCAGAGGATGTTCCGTGTTGGGAAGTGGGGGTGTGGGGTCTGGATCTGGATCTGCAGAGAGAGAGAGAGAGAGAAAGAGAGAGAGAGAGAGAGAGAGAGAGAGAGAGAGAGAGAGAGAGAGAGAGAGAGAGAGAGAGAGGGAGAGTAGTAAAAATGGCTCACATAGGTAGGTAGGTGGGTAAGTGTTAGGGAGATAGGTAAGATGGAAGGTAGGAAGATATGCGAAGATGTTAGTCCACGGGGTAGATAGGGGGAGATAGGGGGAGGAAGTTTGAGCCAGAGAGTAAGCTGGTAAACATGGATTAGAGAGGTTCGGTAGAGTGGTAAGCTTACCTCAATGACGAGGTAGGGTAGTAAGCTTAGGCAAGGAGGTTAAGTAAATAAGATTAAGGTAAAGCATAAGCTTAAGGGAGGTAAGATGGTCAGGTTGGCCAGGGGTGGAAGGGCGGGGAGAGAGAGAGAGAGAGAGAGAGAATGTGTGTGTGTGTGTGTGTGTGTGTGTGTGTGTGTGTGTGTGTGTGTGTGTGTGTTGTAGCATATTGTATGAGCCTTGTTTGGCCTCCTGTACCATTAAGGTCACACACTTACGGTCAGGTTTTTTGGTGTTTAAACGACGACGCATGCGCAAATTGCTTCGTATCTGACGCTCAGCGAAGGGGGAAAAAGAACGCGTATGTGACTTCTATTCGACGCTGGCGGCGAAGAGATGGTAGTGCGCATGCGTTCGGTCCGGGAAGAAACTACTGTGCTTCCCTTCAACCCGGGAAGAAACTGCTGAGCCTCCCTTCAACCCAGGAAGAAACTATTGCGCCTCCCATCAACCCAGGAATAAGCTATTGCGCCTCCCTTTAACCCTGGAAGAAACTACTGCGCCTCCCTTCAACCCGGGGAAGAAACTACTGCGCCTCCCATCAACCCAGGAAGAAGCTATTGCGCCTCCCTTTAACCCTGGAAGAAACTACTGCGCCTCCCTTCAACCCAGGGATAAAGGAACTCAGACTGCAGCTCTTCCTGAGTTCGAGCGACTGAATTTCAAATTCATGGAAGCTATCGTGCATGTGATCAATTATAAATCTATCGTGTCTTCCGGACTCAAGACGTGTGTGTATCTGTAAGCTATCATCATCTCTTTGTTATAATTTCAAAGGCTTTTGCTTGATGTATATATATATATATATATATATATATATATATATATTTTCACGGGGAAAATGAAACACGAAAAGTTCCCAAGTGCACTTTCGTGTAATAATCACATCATCAGCGGAGACACAAGAGAGAAATATAACAGTCAGTTGATATACATCGAAGAGACGAAGCTAGGACGCCATTTGTATCATTGATAAGTAATTGTCTACGTTATATTCATGTGTAAACTTTAGATAAAGGTAGAGTTGCGTTGGTCCAAATGGGATTAGAATATGTGATTACATTTTTATTTAGAGTTACAATATTTTGTATACACATTGTCTGACTCTCATGATGGTAGATTATATTTGAAATTATTATAGCATGATTCACTGAATCTCATCATAGATTATTAAGGAATAATTTACTGAACTTTGTAGATAATTGTAGTACTGTACACTGAGATAAATCATAGATTATTTCAGTAAGATACACTGAGTTTTATCATCGATTATCGTAGCATAACAAACTGAATTATCATAAGAAATTGATATAATAAGAGACATTAAATAGTATCAGAACTATTCATAGTATAATTCGCTGAATTATATCTGAAATTATCACAGTATAGACTATAACACAGCGAATCATATAAATTCATCAGTGTATATAAATCACCGAATCATGTTAAAGTTATTTACTGTACACTATAATACACTGAATTATATGCAATTATTGTAGTGTATAATACACTCATCTGTGTTAGAAATTATCAGAAGATTAGTGCATTGTTAGCAGATAATTAGCGTTATTTTTGAAAAGTCAAAAGAGGGGGGGGGCTGGGGTGGGTAGGCCTGAGAATTATTTCTGTGGAGATCGACTGCATGGACTGATAATTACCTTAGCAGGTATGATAATTATCAGGTAATTACCTTGGCCAGTGAAAGCGGCTGGATTATGTGGGTAAAGGGATGTTAGTGTTGTGGTGGTGGTGGTGGTGGTGTTAATTTCCCTGCTTTCCAGTGGAACTTGGTTGAATTCTACAGTGGGAGTACCACTGTTGAAAATAGAGGGGCGGAGGGAGGTGTCTGTATAACGTAGGTGGGGGGGTGTTATTTATTTTTTTACAGTGGGAGTATCGTTGTTCAAGGGGGAGAGGGGAGGGAGTGTGTTCTCGTTACAGTGGGAGTTCGTCTAGTCACCCAAGTGGTAGTGATTATCTGGTGAAGTCTTTCAGTGGATTTTTTTTTCTTCCACCCTCACCCCCATAGGCTGGGCTGGGCCCCAGGCTGTTGGGTTGGGTCGTTAGTCGACCAAACTGTTCGAAGCCGCAGTTCGCCCAAGGTCCACATAGCTCACCACAGCTTGGCTGGTCTCAGGAGTTATATATATAGATAGATAGATAGATAGATAGATAGATAGATAGATAGATAGACAGATAGATATTTCTATAAAGTGGGATTTTTTAGCCTTATTATTGTACCCTAAGGGTCGTACCGTCGTGATCCAAGGGTCGTACCGTCGTTATCCAAGGGTCGTACCTTCGTGATCCAAGGGTCGTACCGTCGTGATCCAAGGGTCGTACCGTCGTGATCCAAGGGTCGTCCCGTCGTGATCCAAGGGTCGTCCCGTCGTGATCCAAGGGTCGTACCGTCGTGATCCAAGAGTCGTACCGTCGTAACCAACGTGGCGCAGCGATTCCCACGTGAGGGGGGGAGGAGGAGGGAAGACACGGTAGCGCCTTCTTCACGTGTGAATCCCCCTCTTTCTCCCCCGTCCCTCCTTCCCTCACTCCCCCTCCCTCCCTCCCTCCCTCCCTCCCTAAACCTCGCGTGAAATTATTCCCATAAATACCTGGCTGGTCATTAGACGGGACCAGTTAAGATGGAAATTGGTCGGTCGTACGGGCCACGCGTCGTTAATGGGGCATGCAAGGTCCTTCCCATATAAATATATATATATATATATATATATATATATATATATATATATATATATATATATATATATATATATATATATATATATATATATATATATATTTCTCTCTTGTGTCTCCCCTGATGATATGATTATTACACGAAAGTGCACTTGGGAACTTATCGTGTTTCATGTTCCCCGTGGACTCATATATATATATATATATATATATATATATATATATATATATATATATATATATACGTACATGTATATAGTTGGACAGAACGAGACAGCCGAACGATACAGCTTTATGACATGAAACCACTCCCGAGGGTCAGGTCAAAGGCCAACGCCCATTACAACCAAACAGGGGTCGTATTAGTTGTGTTCAAGGGTTGTTGACATAGGCCTAATTCGGTTATGCTCGTTCAAGACGCAGCAGTACGCGTGTTCGGCGCCAGTTTTGTAACTGACGAAATAGGAGAGTTGGCGAATATGATAAAGTGACGCAAAGATGGGTTACTATTATTGTTATCATTGTTATAATTTTTATGATTATTATCATAAGTAATAGTAGTAGTAGTAGTAGTAGTAGTAGTACCATTTTTATTACAGGGCCTTATAGTTGTCCATGCCGCCTTAGCTGATATAAAAAAAGAAAATATATATATATATATATATATATATATATATATATATATATATATATATATATGTGCTGAGAGGTGCAACTGGAGGGATGTCTGATCATTATCTTGTGGAGGCTAAGGTGAAGATTAGTATGGGTTTTCAGAAAAGAGGAGTGAATGTTGGGGTGAAGAAGGTGGTGAGAGTAAGTGAGCTTGGGAAGGAGACCTGTGTGGGGAAGTACCAGGAGAGACTGTGTACAGAATGGAAAAAGGTGAGAACAATGGAAGTAAGGGGAGTCGGGGAGGAATGGGATGTATTTAGGGAATCAGTGATGGATTGCGCAAAAGATGCTTGTGGCATGAGAAGAGTGGGAGGTGGGCTGTTTAGAAAGGGTAGTGAGTGGTGGGATGAAGAAGTAAGAGTATTAGTGAAAGAGAAGAGAGAGGCATTTGGACGATTTTTGCAGGGAAAAAATGCAATTGAGTGGGAGAAGTATAAAAGAAAGAGACAGGAGGTCAAGAGAAAGGTGCAAGAGGTGAAAAAAAGGGCAAATGAGAGTTGGGGTGAGAGACTATCAGTAAATTTTAGGGAGAATAAAAAGATGTTCTGGAAGGAGGTAAATAGGGTGCGTAAGACAAGGGAGCAAATGGGAACTTCAGTGAAGGGCGTAAATGGGGAGGTGATAACAAGTAGCGGTGATGTGAGAAGGAGATGGAATGAGTATTTTGAAGGTTTGTTGAATGTGTCTGATGACAGAGTGGCAGATATAGGGTGTTTTGGTCGAGGTGGTGTGCAAAGTGAGAGGGTTAGGGAAAATGATTTGATAAACAGAGAAGAGGTAGTAAAAGCTTTGCGGAAGATGAAAGCCGGCAAGGCAGCAGGTTTGGATGGTATTGCAGTGGAATTTATTAAGAAAGGGGGTGACTGTATTGTTGACTGGTTGGTAAGGTTATTTAATGTATGTATGACTCATGGTGAGGTGCCTGAGGATTGGCGGAATGCGTGCATAGTGCCATTGTACAAAGGCAAAGGGGATAAGAGTGAGTGCTCAAATTACAGAGGTATAAGTTTGTTGAGTATTCCTGGTAAATTATATGGGAGGGTATTGATTGAGAGGGTGAAGGCATGTACAGAGCATCAGATTGGGGAAGAGCAGTGCGGTTTCAGAAGTGGTAGAGGATGTGTGGATCAGGTGTTTGCTTTGAAGAATGTATGTGAGAAATACTTAGAAAAGCAAATGGATTTGTATGTAGCATTTATGGATCTGGAGAAGGCATATGATAGAGTTGATAGAGATGCTCTGTGGAAGGTATTAAGAATATATGGTGTGGGAGGCAAGTTGTTAGAAGCAGTGAAAAGTTTTTATCGAGGATGTAAGGCATGTGTACGTGTAGGAAGAGAGGAAAGTGATTGGTTCTCAGTGAATGTAGGTTTGCGGCAGGGGTGTGTGATGTCTCCATGGTTGTTTAATTTGTTTATGGATGGGGTTGTAAAGGAGGTAAATGCAAGAGTCCTGGAAAGAGGGGCAAGTATGAAGTCTGTTGGGGATGAGAGAGCTTGGGAAGTGAGTCAATTGTTGTTCGCTGATGATACAGCGCTGGTGGCTGATTCATGTGAGAAACTGCAGAAGCTGGTGACTGGGTTTGGTAAAGTGTGTGGAAGAAGAAAGTTGAGAGTAAATGTGAATAAGAGCAAGGTTATTAGGTACAGTAGGGGTGAGGGTCAAGTCAATTGGGAGGTGAGTTTGAATGGAGAAAAACTGGAGGAAGTGAAGTGTTTTAGATATCTGGGAGTGGATCTGTCAGCGGATGGAACCATGGAAGCGGAAGTGGATCATAGGGTGGGGGAGGGGGCGAAAATTTTGGGAGCCTTGAAAAATGTGTGGAAGTCGAGAACATTATCTCGGAAAGCAAAAATGGGTATGTTTGAGGGAATAGTGGTTCCAACAATGCTGTATGGTTGCGAGGCGTGGGCTATGGATAGAGATGTGCGCAGGAGGATGGATGTGCTGGAAATGAGATGTTTGAGGACAATGTGTGGTGTGAGGTGGTTTGATCGAGTAAGTAACGTAAGGGTAAGAGAGATGTGTGGAAATAAAAAGAGCGTGGTCGAGAGAGCAGAAGAGGGTGTTTTGAAATGGTTTGGGCACATGGAGAGAATGAGTGAGGAGAGATTGACCAAGAGGATATATGTGTCGGAGGTGGAGGGAACGAGGAGAAGAGGGAGACCAAATTGGAGGTGGAAAGATGGAGTGAAAAAGATTTTGTGTGATCGGGGCCTGAACATGCAGGAGGGTGAAAGGAGGGCAAGAAATAGAGTGAATTGGAGTCATGTGGTATACAGGGGTTGACGTGCTGTCAGTGGATTGAAGCAAGGCATGTGAAGCGTCTGGGGTAAACCATGGAAAGCTGTGTAGGTATGTATATTTGCGTGTCTGGACGTGTGTATGTACATGTGTATGGGGGGGGGGGGTTGGGCCATTTCTTTCGTCTGTTTCCTTGCGCTACCTCGCAAACGCGGGAGACAGCGACAAAGTATAAAAAAAAAAAAAAAAAAAAAAAAAAAAAAATATATATATATATATATATATATATATATATATATATATATGTTAGGGAGGTGAATGCAAGAGTTTTGGAAAGAGGGGCAAGTATGAAGTCTGTTGGGGATGAGAGAGCTTGGGAAGTGAGTCAGTTGTTGTTCGCTGATGATACAGCGCTGGTGGCTGATTCATGTGAGAAACTGCAGAAGCTGGTGACTGAGTTTGGTAAAGTGTGTGAAAGAAGAAAGTTAAGAGTAAATGTGAATAAGAGCAAGGTTATTAGGTACAGTAGGGTTGAGGGTCAAGTCAATTGGGAGGTGAGTTTGAATGGAGAAAAACTGGAGAAAGTGAAGTGTTTTAGATATCTGGGAGTGGATCTGGCAGCGGATGGAACCATGGAAGCGGAAGTGGATCATAGGGTGGGGGAGGGGGCGAAAATTCTGGGAGCCTTGAAGAATGTGTGGAAGTCGAGAACATTATCTCGGAAAGCAAAAATGGGTATGTTTGAAGGAATAGTGGTTCCAACAATGTTGTATGGTTGCGAGGCGTGGGCTATGGATAGAGTTGTGCGCAGGAGGATGGATGTGCTGGAAATGAGATGATTGAGGACAATGTGTGGTGTGAGGTGGTTTGATCGAGTAAGTAACGTAAGGGTAAGAGAGATGTGTGGAAATAAAAAGAGCGTGGTTGAGAGAGCAGAAGAGGGTGTTTTGAAATGGTTCGGGCACATGGAGAGAATGAGTGAGGAAAGATTGACCAAGAGAATATATGTGTCGGAGGTGGAGGGAACGAGGAGAAGAGGGAGACCAAATTGGAGGTGGAAAGATGGAGTGAAAAAGATTTTGTGTGATCGGGGCCTGAACATGCAGGAGGGTGAAAGGAGGGCAAGGAATAGAGTGAATTGGAGCGATGTGGTATACCGGGGTTGACGTGCTGTCAGTGGATTGAATCAAGGCATGTGAAGCGTCTGGGGTAAACCATGGAAGGCTGTGTAGGTATGTATATTTGCGTGTGTGGACGTATGTATATACATGTGTATGGGGGTGGGTTGGGCCATTTCTTTCGTCTGTTTCCTTGCGCTACCTCGCAAACGCGGGAGACAGCGACAAAGCAAAAAAAAAAAAAAAAAAAATATATATATATATATATATATATATATATATATATATATATATATATATATATATATATATATATATATGAGAGACTGCAGAAGTTGGTGACTGAGTTTGGTAAAGTGTGTGAAGGATGAAAGCTGAGAGTAAATATGAATTAGAGCAAGATTATTAGGTTCAGAAAGGTTGCGGGACAAGTTAATTGGGAGGTAAGTTTGAATTGAGAAAAACTGGAGGAAGTGAAGTGTTTTAGGTATCTGGGAGTGGATTTAGCAGCGGATTCAACCATGGAAGCGAAAGTGAGTCACAGGATGGGTGAGGGGGCGAAGGTTCTGGGAGCACTGAAGAATGTGCAGAAGGTGAGAACGTTATCTTGAAGAGCAAAAATTGGTATGTTTGAAGGAATAGTAGTTCCAACAATGTTATATGGTTGCGGAGGAATGTGGATGTGTTGGAAATGAAATGTTTGAGGACAGTATGTGGTGTGAAGTGGTTTGATTGAGTAGGTAATTAAAGGGTAAGAGAGATGTGTGGTAATAAAAAGAGTGTGATTGAGAGAGCAGAAGAGGGTGCGTTGAAATGGTTTGGTCACATGAAGAGAATGAGTGAGGAAAGATTGACAAAGAGGATATATGTGTCAGAGGTGGAGAGAACGAGGAGAAGTGGACGACCAAATTGGAGGCGGAAGGATGGAGTGAAAAAGATTTTGAGCGATTGGAGCCTGAACGTACAGGAGGGTGAGAGGCCTGCAAGAAATAGTGAACTGGAACTATGTGGTATACCGGGGTCGACGTGCTGTCAATGGATTGAACCAGAGCATGTGAAGCGTCTGGGGTAAACCATGCAGAGTTCTCTGAGGCCTGGATGTGGAGAGGGAGCTGTGGTTTCGGTGCATTATTACATGACAGCTAGAGACTGAGTGTGAACGAATGTGGCCTTTATTGTCTTTTCCTATCGTTACATCGCCCGCGCGCGGGTGAAGGGGCTGCAATTTCATATGTGGCGTGGTCTCGACAAGAATGGATGAAGGCAGCAAGTGTGGATGTGTACACGTGTATACATGTATATGTCTGTGTATGTATATGTATGTATATATATTGAAATGTACAGATACGTATATGTGTATGTGGGTGGGTTGGGCCATTCCTTCATCTGTTTCCTTGCGCTGCCTCGCTAACGCGGGAGAGAGCGACTAAGTATAATAAATGAATAAGATATATATATATATATATATATATATATATATATATATATATATATATATATATATATATATATATATATATCCATCGGTGCTAGCCTAAGGCAGGAGCAGAGACTGATGTGTGTGTGTTGGCTGAGTGTTAGTGTAGTGAGGTGAGTGGTCCCCCTCCTCCTTTCATTATGCCTCCACTCTGTCATTGCCTTCGTTGTGGACGGGTTGTGTGTTGACCTCCCGTCGTCTACTGCTTGTGAGGGAGGGGCTTAACATGGCTAGCCTCCGCTTGAGGGAAAGGGAGGACATTTCATTCCCGACAGGGCATTCCATTGTCTGTCGGGAATTCTTCTGTCTTTCGGTAAATGGACGGCAATGTCTGAGCGAGGGAGGTGTGGCCCTCGGTGCCCTTGATTGCATACCCCAGTTGAGGGAAAAAGACGATGATGATGATGATGATGATGATGATGATGATGATGATGCGTGCTCGTCTTCTATCCTACACTGGAACCGCCCTTCCTTACAGACCTGGATGGAGTCCAGGCGACGTCTTCCAGCGAGGCTGGAAGGTATACGTCCATAAGGTTCTTGAGAGCAAACTTTTGGGATTGGATGTGACTGCTTTCTTCTGCCTCAGGGGGAGGTATGAATCCACCCAGAGGGGGAGTTGGAGGAGGAGGGGAGATGAGAGGGGAGAGAGAGAGAGAGAGAGGGGGGTATGATGATGTGCGCTTGCGCTGTGGTGTATACAAGATCACTGGACATGATCGCACGACGCCCGTGGTGAGTCCGTGGCAGCAGGGGGACCTGAGTGGTACCGGTGGTGGAGGAGGTCGTCGACGGCTTCCCGTGTGAGTCTCCCATTCGATTCCCCTCCACACAAAAAGCAGGTCGACCGACGCTCCCCCTCCCCCCCTTCCTAACTGGTTGACTCATTTCTTCCTAACTGGTCGACTCATTTTTCTCTTTATTTTTTGGTTGCTGGCTGGTCAACTCTTCCTCATTTTTTTGAACGTGTTGGCGTTCATATTGCCCTCCCCTCCTCACATATTCGATTTCCTCATCCTTAGTCGAATTTGGAACTGGACATTGTCGGTCCTAGCTGATCAGAGGTCGTACTTCTGGTCGATTCGCCTCGTCTCTCTCTTACACGTCTCGTGCCCTCGGCTGGTCGATTATCATCGACAGTCGATCGCCTCGTCGAGTACCTGCTGGTCGAACACTCCTAACCCCATTCTGAGACTATTTCTTTTACCCCATCTGGTCGAGTTTCTCGACCCTAGTTGGTCAACTTTCCCGTATTACACTGGTCGATTATTTGAATATTTTCGGGATGATCGACCCTCCTGTCGCTGATTAGTCGACCTGGTCTCAGGCTGGTAGACTCGCCTTTCATCATCTGGTCGATCTGTTTCCTCTCCCACCTCCGATCTCTCTGTCTCTACCAGAGGTCCACTCGCCCAGCCCTTCTCTTCGTCTCTCTCCTCCACTGGGGATCCAATCTTGTCTGTGGCTGGTCGACTGTCCCTGACTGGTTGACCGTCTCGACCAAAGACAAAAAAAAGAAAAGAGAAGGACTGGGAGCATCTTAATTCCGCCTGGTCGACTTCAGATCCTAAAACCAGACGACTCTTCCCATCCCGGACTGGTAGACCGTTTAATGAATGACTCGTAAATTGACTCAGCTGACAGCTGGTTGACTCACTCACCCATCTCTCTCTCTCTCTCTCTCTCTCTCTCTCTCTCTCTCTCTCTCTCTCTCTCTCTCTCTCTCTCTCTCTCTCTCTCTCTCTCTCTCTCTCCCGGCTGGTGGAATCTGTAGGACTCGAACCGGTCCATTCCTGTGACATCGACTGATCTACCCTTGTTCCACTCCCCCTAGCTTGGCTAACTTTGGAAGACTTTAGGTAATGGGATTTGTTTCTACCTCAGTGGGAATTTAGGGTAATGGAGCTGTCTCTTCCTCAGTGGAAATTTAGGGTAATAGACCTATCTCTTCCTCAGTGGGAATTTAGGGTAATGGAGCTGTCTCTTCCTCAGTGGGAATTTAGGGTAATAGACTTGTCTCTTCCTCAGTGGGAATTTAGGGTAATGGACCTGTTTCTGCCTCAGTGGCAATTTAAGGGTAATGGATCTATTTCTACCTCAGTGGCAATTTAAGGGAAATGGACCAGCTTTTACCTCAGTGGCAATTTAGGGAAATGGACCTATTTCTACCTCAGTGGCAATATAGGGTAATGGACCAGTTTTTACCTCAGTGGTAATTTAGGGGTAATGGACCTGTTTCTACCTGGTCATATTGATGTACTATATCCTGTGTCCTTCATGAACCACCAACTGTCTTCAGCATCATTACGACTCTATGAGATGGTTGCTGCCACCTCCTCTGATGCTGCCTCTTCCTCCCTTACTCCCACCTCCTCCCTTGCTCCCACCTCCTCCCTTGCTCCAACCTCCTCCCTTGCTCCTACCTCCTCCTTTGCTCCCACCTCCTCCCTTGCTCCCACCTCCTCCCTTGCTCCCACCTCCGCCTTTGCTCCCACCTCCTCCCTTGCTCCCACCTCCTCCCTTGCTCCCACCTCCTCCTTTGCTCCCACCTCCTCCCTTGCTCCCACCTCCTCCCTTGCTCCCACCTCCGCCTTTGCTCCCACCTCCTCCCTTGCTCCCACCTCCTTCCTTGCTCCTATCTCCTCCTTTGCTCCCACCTCCTCCCTTGCTCCCACCTCCTCCTTTGCTCCCACCTCCTCCTTTGCTCCCACCTCCTCCTTTGCTCCCACCTCCTCCCTTGCTCCCACCTCCTCCTTTGCTCCTACCTCCTCCTTTGCTCCCACCTCCTCCCTTGCTACCACCTCCACCCCTCAGCCACCTCCACCCTCCCTGACCCCTCCCTGCCCCTGTGCCAGGCGTAACTCGGGGGATAATCAGCGTTCCATCTCTCGACCCCGAGTACCTGAGGCCAGCCGGCCGTGAAGGATGTCTTTTACGGCTTCCTATTGGCTCGTCCAGTGATGACGTTAGGGAAAGTTTGCTTCTGTGACGTCATAGACGGCGAGGAATGGCGTCACGAGGCGATTGTGGGGGAGGCGTGACGTCAACGGCGACTATATATAGCCAATATCAAATGGTTATTGTTGGGTTTTTTCCCACTGGCTTTGTTGCTATTTCCCCAGACCACCTCTTCTTCCTCCTGAATGCGACAGATGTTGTGTTAGAAGTTTGACAATAAACTCATCACGTAATAGTTTTAAGGATTATATATATACGTGAATATTTCTTTTGAGGTGGGTGTGGGTGTGGGAGGGTCGGGTCATGACCTTAAGGTAAAAGATATATATATATGTCATTTTTGGCTACATACAAAGGGGAAAGGGACTCAGTAGAATGTTCCCAGTCAGGTAAGAATGTGGTGAGATCGGCTGTGTTTGTGTGTGTGTGTGTGTTTATGTGTTTGTGGGTGTGTGTAGGTGGGTGTATGTGTGGGGTGTGGGAGGATGGGGCATCGTACACACGTCATACGTGATTTTCTCTCCCATTTAAGAAGTCCTGTTGATTTATATGAGTATCAAGGCATTGAACACCTGAACCACTCACCTCTGACCATAATAGTTGATTGTACAACATTGATATAACAGCTTTCTTAGTTCAGGTTCACACAGAGGATAATCCTTTATATTTTTTTATCATATTTATTTCACTGAGGTCAACTTTTAAAAGAAAAATATACACGTTATGACCTTTCTTATCATCACCAGGAGACTGCGGTACAATTATCATAATTACTTAGCTCGTAATTAAGGTTGTGTACCCGGTCAGCTTTGTTAACCTCAAGAGATAATGAAGGTCATTTAATGATAATTGATATACATAATTATCAGATTTTGAATTGCTGAAGGCGACTAATTGGGGTAAATACAAGTAGATTGTAAATGATGAAGAGAAATGAGACGTCAGTTTGCCTACATAGACTTGATATTGTTTGGAAAGACGTCTATTTTGTCCGGTAGACTTGTGTTTTGTCCGGAAGAAATTTTTTTTTGTCCGGAAGACTTATTTTGTCCGGAAGATTTCTATTTTGTTCGAAAGTCCTCTATTTTCTCCGATAGACTTCTATTTTGTCCGAAAGTCCTTTATTTTGTCCGGAAGACTTCTATTCTATCCGGAAGACTTGTCTGAAAGACTTATTCTGTTTTGTCCGGTAGATTTTTAATTTGTCCGAAAGACTTATTCTATTTTGACCGGTGGACTTCTATTTTGTCCGGTAGACTTTTATTTTGTCCGGTAGACTTCTATTTTTGTCCGGTAGACTACTTCTATTTTTGTCCGGTAGACTACTTCTGTTTTGACCGGTGGACTTCTATTTTGTCCGGTAGACTACTTCTATTTTTGTCCGGTAGACTACTTCTATTTTGTCCGGTAGACTACTTCTATTTTTTCCGGTAGACTACTTCTATTTTTGTCCGGTAGACTACTTCTGTTTTTGTCCGGTAGACTTTTATTTTGTCCGGTAGACTACTTCTATTTTTGTCCGGTAGACTACTTCTATTTTTGTCCGGTAGACTTCTATTATTTTGTCCGGTAGACTACTTCTATTTTTGTCCGGTAGACTTCTATTTTTGTCCAGTAGACTACTTCTATTTTTGTCCGAAAGACTTCCTCTGTTTTGCTATTAGATGAGAAGTTTACATATTGCGAGGAGGCTCATGGTAAGGAGGAGGAGGAGGAGCAAACCCCATCCCCTGCCAGACGACCTACCCATACCAAGCTCTGCCCTTAGCCATACCTCACAAGGGGGCGTGGCACGTCCCCACGGCCCAGGCCCCGAGAGAGAGAGAGAGAGAGAGAGAGAGAGAGAGAGAGAGAGAGAGAGAGAGAGAGAGAGAGAGAGAGAGAGAGAGAGAAGGGTGGGGGGACGACTGACGTAGCCACAATGCTGCTCGCTGCGACATTCATATTCTCTCTCTCTCTCTCTCTCTCTCTCTCTCTCTCTCTCTCTCTCTCTCTCTCTCTCTCTCTCTCTCACCTAAGCGGCAGTGTATTGTGTTGGTGAGGTGTGTGACGTCACCGCCCAGGTTGAATCGATAGCCACCAGAGCGGTGACGAAACAACCATTTCAACAAAAAAAAATAGAAACACACACACACACACACACACACACACACACACACACACACAAACCCCACCTTTCCTGCCCTTGCAATGTGTGGTGTGAGGTGGTTTGATCGAGTGAGTAACGTAAGGGTAAGAGAGATGTGTGGAAATAAAAAGAGCGTGGTTGAGAGAGCAAAAGAGGGTGTTTTGAAATGGTTTGGGCACATGGAGAGAATGAGTGAGGAAAGATTGACCAAGAGGATATATGTGTCGGAGGTGGAGGGAACGAAGAGAAGTGGGAGACCAAATTGGAGGTGGAAAGATGGAGTGAAAAAGATTTTGTGTGATCGGGGCCTGAACATGTAGGAGGGTGAAAGGAGGGCAAGGAATAGAGTGAATTGGATCGATGTGGTATACCGGGGTTGACGTGCTGTCAGTGGACTGAATCAGGGCATGTGAAGCGTCTGGGGTAAACCATGGAAAGCTGTGTAGGTATGTATATTTGCGTGTGTGGACGTATGTATATACATGTGTATGGGGGTGGGTTGGGCCATTTCTTTCGTCTGTTTCCTTGCGCTACCTCGCAAACGCGGGAGACAGCGACAAAGCAAAAAATAAAAAAAAAAGAAATATATATATATATATATATATATATATATATATATATATATATATATATATATATATATATATATATATATATATAAAGACCCACACGCAGGTTTATAGACATAAATACAAGGTTCAAAAACGAGTCAATACGAGTGTTAAAACATTCTCTCCTCAACACACACACACACACACACACACACACACACACACACAACGCACACACACTCACACACACACACACCCAACACACACACACACACACACAGTGTATGGGGTGTGGTGTGTGTGTGTGTGTGTGGGGTGTGTTGTTGTGTCAGTGGGGACACAGTGTGTCGACCAAATGTTGCCTCGGGGTCACACTCTACCATCACCAACGACTGAATCCATTTCCTCACGCATCCGCATAATGACTTGCAATTAGCGAGGGCCCCCATGTCCCGACCCTTGGCTAGCTGGCTTCACTTCGAATGTATTATCATAATAACAAGATGTTTTGTGTGTGTGTTTGTGTGGCTATCTTAGGCTCGTGGTTATAATTGAGGCTCTTTTGATTTCTAGTTTGTTGTCATTATGCGATTTCTTTGCAAAAGGGAAATAGAGTGAGTTACTATGACACACACACACACACACACACACACACACACACACACACACACACACATGCACACGCACACGCGCGCGTACTAAAGATTGATTGAACGAATTGCTACTTTCTCTCTCTCTCTCTCTCTCTCTCTCTCTCTCTCTCTCTCTCTCTCTCTCTCTCTCTCTCTCTCTCTCTCTCTCTCTCTGCTACTACTACTACTACTACTACTACTACTACTACTACTACCACTACTACTACTACTACTACTACTACTACTACTACTACAAATGCAGGTGTTTTAAGTAACACGGAACCATACGTGTTGTTTTGCGCTGCCACACATTGCACACGATAAAGGGGGAGAATCTAATGCGAGCGAGATGGCCAGACTTGCAAGGAATGAGTTAGAGTGACCCACCGAGTAATGTTAATGGTAGAGTTTATTACACCTCTGGCTCTCTAACTCAACTGTTAATGTGATATTAACGATAGATGGTCCAGGTAGCATTTCCTATGTGTGCACTACCACTTTCCCCCCACTCTCTCATCCCTCCCTACCCCCTCACCTCCCTAGTCCCATCTCCTCAATAATTTTTTGGGGAGCCAATGTATCAATCCTGACTTCATAAAAGAATACCTGACATGATATAGTGGTATAGTATTTCATTCGATTCCAATGAAAGTTCAACTTTAAACTTAAAAACCAGTGTTGTATACTCTTTCTAATCATAATTTGCTGATATATATTTTTTGTTTTTGTTTTCCTCTCTCTTGAGTCATTAATCAATATCTTAATCAATATTTCCATCACGAACATTTGAGTAGTTGATATCATACATCATCTTAATTAATAATTGAGTATTTTAAACTTCATTAATCCTCATGGATCTAATTAGTTAAGGATTGGTTTAAGTCAATCTTGTTCTGATCATACAAAATCTCCCATTTATCTTTTTCATTCATAAATGCCATGTACCATGTGATGCTAATATTTCTCACAGAATTTCTCTTTCAGCCTCCCCTCTCCAAGTAATTCCCTATGTGTAGACTAACACAGTAACAACGTATATGCACAGTCGTTACATATATATATATATACATATATATGTATATATGAATATGTATATGTATATATGTATATGTATACATTAGAGAGTAGTAGATATTAGCAGAACAGCAGCAGCAACAGCAGCATAGCTTATTAGCAGCAACAGCGAGTACAGTACAGTACTGTACAGTATAGTACAGTACAGTACAGTACTGTACAGTATAGTACAGTACAGTTCAGTACAGCACAGTACAGTACAGTACAGCACAGTACAGTACAGTACAGTACAGCACAGTACAGTACAGCACAATACAGTATAGTACATCACAGTACAGTACAGTACAGTACAGTACAGTACAGTACAGTACAGCACAGTACAGTACAGTACAGTACATCACAGTACAGTACAGTACAGTACAGTATAGTACATCTCAGTACAGTACAGTACAGTACAGTACAGTACAGTACAGTACAGTACAGTACAGTACAGTATCAAATTATGAGATATTAGCTTTACTATAGCGCTTAGGAGAGGAAGTCTCCCGTCTGTCATTGATGTGTTCGATATTGGTTTAAGTAGAATCGTAAGACAATGACAGCAAAAGCACAACCATATATATATACATATATATATATATATATATATATATATATATATATATATATATATATATATATATATATATATATATATATATATATATATATATATATATATATATATATATATATATATATATATATATATATATATATATATATATATATATATATATATATATATATATATATATATATATATATATATATATATATATATATATATATATATATATATTATATATATATACATATCTGAACGGAGAAAGTGTGTGGATGCGGCTTTCCCTCTTAAGTAGTGGATCTTAGCGCTGAGAATCATATGTCACTGCAGAGTATAGTTCATGTCACAACTTCTGTACTGACTGACATGCACGCTTCCTGTGGTGCGCCTCTGCCTCTGTTGGAGATGATAGTGCCAGCCGTACGACCACAGATCACAACACCTTTTCATGGAATCACAGCTGTATATATGAATACATATATATATATATATATATATATATATATATATATATATATATATATATATATATATATATATAAAGATTGTATTCTTTTATGTATGTATGTATTTATTCATGTACGTGTAGATGTGTGTGTTTATGTGATGTGTGTATGTATTACGTAGGAGTATAAGTGCATGCAGAAGTATATAGCAACTGTAGTGTCTGTACATGCGAATATATATATATATATATATATATATATATATATATATATATATATATATATATATATATATATATATATATATATATTTTTTTTTTTTTTTTTTTTTTTTTATACTTTGTCGCTGTCTCCCGCGTTTGCGAGGTAGCGCAAGGAAACAGACGAAAGAAATGGCCCAACCCCCCCCCCCCCCATACACATGTACATACACACGTCCAGACACGCAAATATACATACCTACACAGCTTTCCATGGTTTACCCCAGACGCTTCACATGCCTTGCTTCAATCCACTGACAGCACGTCAACCCCTGTATACCACATGACTCCAATTCACTCTATTTCTTGCCCTCCTTTCACCCTCCTGCATGTTCAGGCCCCGATCACACAAAATCTTTTTCACTCCATCTTTCCACCTCCAATTTGGTCTCCCTCTTCTCCTCGTTCCCTCCACCTCCGACACATATATCCTCTTGGTCAATCTCTCCTCACTCATTCTCTCCATGTGCCCAAACCATTTCAAAACACCCTCTTCTGCTCTCTCGACCACGCTCTTTTTATTTCCACACATCTCTCTTACCCTTACGTTACTTACTCGATCAAACCACCTCACACCACACATTGTCCTCAAACATCTCATTTCCAGCACATCCATCCTCCTGCGCACATCTCTATCCATAGCCCACGCCTCGCAACCATACAGCATTGTTGGAACCACTATTCCCTCAAACATACCCATTTTTGCTTTCCGAGATAATGTTCTCGACTTCCACACATTTTTCAAGGCTCCCAAAATTTTCGCCCCCTCCCCCACCCTATGATCCACTTCCGCTTCCATGGTTCCATCCGCTGACAGATCCACTCCCAGATATCTAAAACACTTCACTTCCTCCAGTTTTTCTCCATTCAAACTCACCTCCCAATTGACTTGACCCTCACCCCTACTGTACCTAATAACCTTGCTCTTATTCACATTTACTCTCAACTTTCTTCTTCCACACACTTTACCAAACTCAGTCACCAGCTTCTGCAGTTTCTCACATGAATCAGCCACCAGCGCTGTATCATCAGCGAACAACAATTGACTCACTTCCCAAGCTCTCTCATCCCCAACAGACTTCATACTTGCCCCTCTTTCCAGGACTCTTGCATTTACCTCCTTTACAACCCCATCCATAAACAAATTAAACAACCATGGAGACATCACACACCCCTGCCGCAAACCTACATTCACTGAGAACCAATCACTTTCCTCTCTTCCTACATATATATATATATATGAAAATAAGAACAGTGAGTACTTTCATTTATTACATCCTCAGACAGAGTGAAGCGAAGCTTCTGCATATGTCTATAAATCCCCCAAGACCTATTTTACTGAACTCCTTTGGTGTGAAAAGTTGCTTGCATAGATTGTACTCCTTTTCGTCCACCGCCCACTGACGATGATACATCCACTCCGGAGATGTAACGTCAATATATGTATATATATATATATATATATATATATATATATATATATATATATATATATATATATATATATATATATATATGCAGTCCGCAGATGATATGGCTGTGGTGGCAAACTCAAAAGAGTATCTCTATAAGCTGGCGACAGAGTTTGGAAAAGTGTACGAAAAGAAAAAGCTGTTGATCGCCATTGTGAAACTGAGAGAAAATGTGAAGAAAAATAAGGAGACGAGATGATTCGTGTGTATGTCTGAAAGATGGGGAACCTGGAGGCGGTGGTGGAGTGATGGAGGTAAAAGTTCGTGGGAAAGGAGGCAGGGGATGGGATCCTAGTGAGCTGATGTGAATCATAGGGTGAGGAAGGGAGTTGAACCCTTTGGAACACTGAAGAGCGTATGAAGGAGAAGTCGATGTCTCTTGGGGCAAGGATGGATGTGTCTGAAGGTACTGTGTGGTCCCGACGGTGTTGTATAGATGCGAGTCTCGGGCCCTCTGTGCCAGAGAACGGAAGACCTGGTGGACGTGCTGGAAATGAAACGCCCTGAGGATGATATGTGGTTATGAGGTGGATGGCTCCCGGAAAGAAATGACTGTCGATCAGAGGTATGGTATTGACAGTGGTCTAGGTGAGGGAGGTGACCAGATTGTGCAGAAGTGGTTAGGCCACATGGGGAGGCTGGGGGAAGTAAAGACTCAGGAGATCCGATTGTCCGAAGTGCAGGGAGGAAGGGAGACCAGGAAAACCCCCGAGGGAGATGGAAGGATGGAGTGAAACTGGCTTCTAGATAGTAAGGTCCTACACGAACCTTCAGGAAGGTGAGTGGCGTGCATGGGAGAGAATTTATTGTATTGGTGTGGTATACGGGGAGAGGTATGATGTTCTGTCTGTGGAGTGAAGGGCGGCATTAAAATTTGTAAGGTAAACCTCGATATGGTCTGTAAGGCCTGGCTGTGAGTGGTGGGTTCATGCCATAGATTCTTGCACTGAACTTTGTGTAAGTCTCCCATTGAGAGTTTTGGCATTTGGACCGGAATATACAGCTCCCACATTTCATCTATATATATATATATATATATATATATATATATATATATATATATATATATATATATATATATATATATATATATATTCCAACGTTATCGGGCACTAGTGATTATGACAGGGATGAAAAGTCATCTTCGGTGAGGCTGTATCATCGTCAGTGAACTCACTCCATAGGAGTCAATCCTTTCCCTGCTACTGGCTATAGCGCAGCCTTAAAGCTGTAGATGCCACGTAAAGTGAATTCTAAGGATGAATATTTAAGAGAATATATATATATATATATATATATATATATATATATATATATATATATATATATATATATATATATATATACTGGGAGTGGACTTAGCAGCGGATGGAACCATGGAAGTGAAAATGAGTCATATGGAGGGGGTTCTGGAAGCGATGAAGAATGTGTAGGTAGAGAGAACGTTTACCTTGGCAGGCAAAATTGGGTATGTTTAAAGGTATAGTAGTCCCAACAATACCATATGTGGTTGCGAGGCATGGGATATGAATAGGGTTGTGTGGACGAGGGCGGATGTGTTGGCAATGAAATGTTTGAGGACAATATGTGGTGTGAGGTGGTTTGATCGAGTGAATAGTTAAAGGGTAAGAGAGATGTGTGGTCATTTAAGCCATCACTGCTTCAAATACCAAGCAATTACCTCGTCAAATGCCAGCCAGGAATGGTTGTGTTGGTGATTCATTGAGAATCACCAAGTTGACAACGCGACTGATTACTTGAAATAAAACATTTTAAACGCGCAAGTCCATACATATTGAGCACAATTAATAACGCTTCTGACTAGAGTCTAAAAGTTTTTTGGAAAAAAAAAAATAGTGGCGTTATACTTCATGGTACTTTTTCTTTTTTGAAGGGGTTGCCATATCCTTTAAAAACAGGAGGTATGGAGGGAGTTTTTTTGTGACTTTAAATGCTAACCAAATATCCCTTAAATGGGTTCCAATTAACTACTGGTACCAAATAGTCAAGAGAAAAAAAAAAAAGAGATATTAACACGTAGTTAAATCCTTGGGTTGATAACACGACTAATTAACTAAGATATAACATTTCTAACCACACTTAGCTGGGCAGTATGATCACCCAGAGCTGAAATGTCATCTAGAACACCCAAAAAAGAGAAAGGAAAAAAAAATATAATGCCGACCTAAACCTCATAAATAATTCAAGCAATTTTCGATCGAAAAAAAGATTCTTTTTATATCAATGTTGACAAGGTATCGTAATGAGTGACTTCATTTATCTTAAAACCATTAGCCTTAAACCATTTGATATGGTACTAACGAGCGGCTGGGCTGGTAGCGAGTGATTGAGAGTGGTATTAACCAAGGTAATTACATCAGGGTGTTAACAGCGTTTAGAGGATCGACTAAAATGGAACACTCAGATCAGAAATCCTGATTCAGCTTATGAGACCTGGGAAGAATATACATATATATATATATATATATATATATATATATATATATATATATATATATATATATATATATATATATATATATATATTGGAAAGGATCACAATTTTGCACGTGATCAAGATATTCCTATGAGTCCACGGGGAAAATCAAACACGAAAAGTTCCCAAGTGCACTTTCGTGTAATAATCACATCATCAGGGGAGACACAAGAGAGAAATATAACAGTCAGTTGATATACATCGAAGAGACGAAGAGACGTCCTAGCTTCGTCTCTTCGATATATATATCAACTAAAGGACAATATGTGGTATTAAACTAAATTAAATTAAACTAAACCTTTAGAATGGCACAGAGGAACGGCTGGATGCGATCTTGAAATAATTGATAAATAGATAAATAGATAAATAGATAAATCAAAATACCAAAACTCAAGATAATGTTTCAATCCAAATACCCCATTGTACGTTTATACATTTGGAAAATAATGTAATCAACAACTCAGTAACTTGAAATATTAAAAAGAAAAATTTTTATTAAAGAATAAGTCCAAAGATCAAGGAAATAAGATAGGAAACAGATGGGGTCCATAATCTTCTCGTTTGAATTAGGAAGCAACGCGTTAAAGGAAAGTACATCGGCAAATGACTTAATTACACCATCGTCTGATGTCCTGGAACGATACACATTGAACGATACGAGCGTAAGTAATTACCTTGTAGATTACCGATGAGAAAATAAGTGCAACGAGAATGACGCAGTAATGACGGAGTAGATAAATATGGAATGGCAGAAGATCAAAATATTGATTACCTTCTGTTGCTATTGCATAATAACGTCATACAAAGATTGGTTATTCTTATATCTTCTTTAGAGTACTGCTCGGAAATGGCAGGTAATTACTGTATTAGTTAGCTTGTAATCATTTCTATACTTAGTGCCAAGTATAATTAACAAATATGCATCGTTTTAGACTCGAATCATTGAGTATGGATACCAAGTAGAATAAGATTTTAAAGAATTTCTACCAAAGAAAAGGAAAAAGAAATTCTGTTAAAGTTTCAGGACATATTTCGAGTGAAAAATTTCATTAACTTGAATGTTAACATTATTCAACAACGATAGTTATCGATGCTTGAGAAATAAATTATCTAAACCATAAATTATCAGTAGGGTTGTAGGACAAGTTGATTGGAGGTAAATTTGAATGGAGAAAAACTGGCGGAAGTGAAGTGTTTTAGATATCTGGGAGTGGACTTAGCAACGGATGGTAATATGGAAGCGGAAGTGAGTCACAGGGTGAGGGGGAGAAAGAAGGTTCTGGGAGCGTTGAAGAATGTGTAGAAGGCGAGAACGTTACCTCGGAGAGCAAAAATGGGTATGTTTGATGGAATAATGGTTCCAACAATGTTATATGGTTGCAAGGCATGGGCTATAGATAGGGTTGTGCGGAGGAGGGTGGATGTGTTGGAAATGAAATGTTTGAGGACAATATGTGGTGTGAGGCGGTTTGATCGAGTAAGTAATGAAAGGGTAAGAGAGATGTGTGTCAATGAAAAGAGTGTGCTTGAGAAAGCAGAATAGGGTGTGTTGAAATAATTTGGACACATGGAGAGAATGAGTGAGGAAAGATTGACAAAGAGGATACGTGTCAGAGGTGGAGGAAACAAGAAGAAGCGGGAGACGAAATTAGAGGTGGAAGGATGGAGTGAAAAATATTTTGAGTGATCGGAGGGTGAAAGGCGTGCAAGGAATAGAGTGAATTGGAACGATGTGGTATACCGGGACGACGTTCTATCAATGGATTGAACCAGGGCATGTGAAGCGTCTAGGGTAAACCATGGAAAGGCCTATGGGGCCTGGATGTGGAAAGGGAGCTGTGGTTTCGGTGCATTATACATGACAGCTAGAGACTGAGTGCGAACGAATGTGGCCTTTCTTGTCCTTTCCTGGCGCTTCTTCGGTGGAGGGAGCGGGGATGCTATTTCATGTGTGGCGGGGTGGCGAGGAGAATGGATGAAGGTAGCAAGTATGAATATGTACATGTGTATATATGTATATGTCTGTGTATGTATATGTATGCATACGTTGAATTGTATATGTATGTATATGTTTGTGTATGGGCGTTTATGTATATACATGTGTATGTGGGTGGGTTGGGCCATTCCTCGTGTTTCCTTGCGGGAAACGGCGATTGTTTATGATAGATATTTTTCGCTTCAAAGGAGTCCATCCTCTCCCTGCTACTGAGTGTAGCGCAACCTGAGAGCTGTAGGAGCCTCTGGGAAAAGGTTCCTGAGTGACACCAGGGCTTCATGAAAGCGTCCATATATATGTATATATATATATATATATATATATATATATATATATATATATATATATATATATATATATATATATATATATATATGTATATATATATATATATATATATATATATATATATATATATATATATATATATATATATATATATATATATATATATATATATATATATACTGTAAACCTGTTACATTTTTCATTAGCGTTGTTTTTTGTTGTGTTTGTGTACGTGTGTGTTTGTTTCATGTGTCTACGTGTAATACATACATACATACATACATACTTTCTGATATAAAAAGACTGCAGCTGTGAATATTTTTTTTTTTCATATAATATAAGAGGCTTATAAGAGAGGAGTGGCACTAACATCTTCAAGTACATAGTGAAAGATGTGTTAGAGTAGCCGCTTGTGTCAACTTTATTTAACCTGTAACTTCTTAGGATCAGTGTTTCTGTGCAATAACAAGAAAGAGATCTTATTTTTTTTTCCCCTTATACATATATGATTATATATATATTTATAATCTGACCTTAATGGGAAATTATGATTAACTTTTTTTTTCTTTTTGGAACTTGTACTTCCCTTTCCACTGTCGCTTTTCTGATAACTATGTAATATCTATTTAATTTATTTACCCCCGACTCAGAGTCGAAGAAAACGATTCCAACCATTTTCTTTTAGTCTCACCCTTTTTTCGTTTTTCTTAAGGGTTTTCAGGAGTACATTTTTTTAAAGTAAGATTTCATTTGTGTGGGGTCAGGACCACACTCTCATCCGTTTTCTTCTACTCTGATCTCTTGATATATGTGTGAGTGTGTGTATGTGTGTGTGGGTGTGTGTTTTTGTGTGAGTGTGCGCGTGTGTGTGTTCTTGATGTAGTCGTGTTAACGTGAGACAACATGTGTTTTCACAAGGGCTAAAACTGAAGAAAAAAAAAAGAGAAAAATATATATTCATTCAAATGTCTTTTAAAAGTCTTTCTCAAGCAAAATTCAAGTTAAAGACGAACTTTGTCTCATCAAATTACTTGAATGGTATACATCCCCTTTCATTGCTGTCAAGAACAGTTAACGGAATGTAATGAAAGACTCGTAATTGCTTGTTACGTTAGCGTTTTTCATTTAGTTACTGACTGGTCTTGAGCGTCTAACACATGTTGTCTTAGCGCAGAGTACTAACATATTGATGATAATTTCGTGTTCTTAATTTGTAGTTGTCTCCATTATGATAAAGCCTGAAGTTTAATTCATATATATATATATATATATATATATATATATATATATATATATATATATATATATATATATATATATATATATTTTTACCAGCCATGTAAAGCACCCTTGTAAAAACCCCTTGTCTTCTGTGCTCTCAAAATGTTCGTCTCCAGATCAAAGCCCAACGCGCGCGCCCCCTCCTCTTCTCTCCCTCCCTTTTCCTCTCCCTCTCCCTCACTCCTGGTCACGATATCATATGGAATGTACCGTGTGTGTGTTCCGCCCATCACTGTTTGAATCGACTGGTGGGATCGAGTGACGCTGCCACAGTACAAACAGGGTCACAATGTCCCCGTCTAACTTTTTGGTGTTTAGCCACTCCGGCCTGTGTTTCAATATTGATGTATTCGCCTCGTTTTCTTCCAACACAACCTCCTCCAAACTGTTCTCCTTCTCTCTCTCTCTCTCTCTCTCTCTC